>NC_045970.1:50802801-51007801 GCF_010909765.2 Amblyraja radiata | reverse complement strand
AAAAGGGGTCATCATTAGTGGGTAAGTAGGAGGAGGTGTCCGAGAGTTGGCGCGTGGCCTCAGCTTTGCAGAGATCGACGCGCCAGACTACCACGGCACCTCCCTTGTCGGCTGGTTTGATGACCCAGTCTGGGTTTTTGCGGAGTGATTCGATGGCAGTGCGTTCAGAGGGGGAAAGATTGGAGTGAGACAGGGGAGTGGAGAAGTTGAGGCGGTTGACGTCGCGGCGGCAGTTCTGAATGAAGAGTTCCAGAGCCGGGACTTTCTAAGGGGGGTTCCCTCAGCCTGATTAACAATAGCCTTTTTCATTTATCACCATTACCTATTTTGCATACCTTGCATTCATTTGTTCGATATCACTTCCCTACAGATCTACACAGAGTATTTTCACTCAACAATCTCACCTGCTCACTTGTGGGGGAAACTGTCCAGTCTATGGAAATAGAATATTGATTTTCCCTACATCACTATCGATATCTCTCGTATCCCTTTCCCCAGACTAGGCTGAAAAAAAGGTCTCGACCGAAAAATAACGTCTCCCATTCCTTCTCTCCAGAGATGCTGCCTGTTCCACTGAGTTACTCCATCTTTTTATGTCTATCTTCGGGTTAAATCAGCATCTGCAGTTCATTCCTGCACTACCATCTACTTCATAGCTGATCATCGCACTATGCTTGATCGGACTCTACTGAAGATACCTTGCAGTAAACGCTATTCCCTTATCATTTATATGTATACTGTGAATGGCTCGATTGCAACTATGTGTTGTCATTCCTCTGGCTCCCACGTAACAAAAACTTTTCAATGTACTCGGTACACGTGACAATAAACTAAACTGGAACTGACACTGAAACTGAAACTGTAAAGTGAAACTGTTCTTCAAAAAATGGCTCGTTGCAGAAGAGTGTAGGAGTACACATAAGAAGTACATCACAAGGATAAAAAGAAGACACGAGATATACTTGTCAAATGCGGTAAAGGGGACTGTTAATGTATTAACATATATATATAATATATATAATATATATATGTATATATAATATATGTACATAATCAAATGCTTGATCAAATGGAAGTAATGTTAGCATAATTTAAATAACCTGACAATCAAAATCAATGGATATTTCACACCACTCTTTAACTCCTCTTTGATTTTTCTCTGCGTGACTGCATAAATGAAGGGATTTATACAGGAACTCAAAAGCTGAAGCATAAATCCGCTTTCCTCCAGAATAAAGTTTGAATCTTTGAAGTTAGAACCCGAGAAATATTCAACCTTCGCGATCCGAACATAAAGGAAGTTGATGAAAAACAACATCCAGCACAGGATGAAACCGCAAGAAATGAACAGGAGCAAAACGATGGATTTTCTCCGGCTTTCCGTCTCTGGGTCACACTGATTATCCCCTTTTCTGGTGCCTCCTTCCAATAGCCTCCTTCGAGTTCTAATCGCCGCCAGAATATGTCTGATGGTGAGTACATTGAAAAGCAATATCAGAAAGAATGGAAGACATGGAGTTAAGATGCGGTGAGTCCAATCGAATGCCCCCCATGCAGGTAACGTAGTGAAGGTTAATTTGGCGTTGCAGAGCCAAGGTACGCCATCGATGTAAAAGGCAGGTTTGTACATAAAGTACCATGGAATGTTTCTGACACAGCTCACAGAACAGACGGTGCCTATAATTATAGCCGCTGTTTTCTTGATGCAGTATTTTGTCTTCAGCTTCTGGCAACAAATGGCTACATATCGATCAAATGTGAATACCACAGTTACCCAGACCGAACAGTCTCGGATTCCGTAAATTAGAACAAAGCTGACGCTGCAGACTGGAGTTATGGAAAGGAAGCTGGATGGGAAATATATACCTACCACTCTATTTAATATCACAGCCGTGATAATAAGCAAAAGATCGGTCACAGACATTGCCACCAGATAATAAGTAATGCACTTGGAAAGGCCGCACCTTCCTCGGGACAGGATCACAATCACTGCCAAATTAGCTGCGAAATAGATAAAAGGACGTAATCATTGAGCAAATTAGAGATCGAAAATAAAGGGGACCGAAAATGTCAGCATTGTCATTGTCAGCAAAGAAAGAACACAAATAGCTTTTGTGCCTGATGCATTTTGTGCCAGAGTCGACCTGTGAGTTAATTCTTCGACATCACTGCGCTCTCTCAGCGCTCAATCGAATCTACGCACGCGAGAAATGAAATGGAGTTCAGGAGCATCTTTTGATAACTGTGTGATAGGTCGCTTTCTTCAATCGGGTGAACAAGAAAATCGTGCGACGAATGTACTGTGATAACATGTAGCAATGCATCGACCCATTCATAAAAACATTGCAACAATGGAATATAAACAACACAGGTTAGAAATATCCATTGGGTCGGACAACGTTGTCGGAATGAAACAACGATTCTATTCGATAAATGAAGAATTTAACTCTCCCTTTACAAAGTAAATGACTTAACTGATAAGTGTTTCCAGTCTTTCCTAGCTTTGAAAATACAACTGAGTAGCGGAACAATTCAGAAACTCGTATATTCAGCCGGTTTATAAAACTACACATAATCAGTGATAATATACGTTATTGGAACGCTGTAGCAATTTAAAAAAATAGAAGATGCAGTACTTATCACGGGATAATTATCCAGAACAAATGACGAAGACAGAACTTCACCTGGAACACCAATGGCTGCCAGGACTGGATAGTAAATAGCAAATAGGAGACCTTCCGGCATTCCATGCATTTTGGTCACAATTTCGGAGCACATCTAACATTAAGTACAAAACAACTTCATCTTTATACATCATGGCAACTCCCCAGTGGCTTGATCTGTTACAATAATTGCGCAATTTGAGTAATGAGTTAGACAAGTGCCTCTCAGATGCAACAGACTGCACGTGGAGGAACCTTGAACAGCACTTAAATTGTTGGGGGGGGGGGGGGGGGGGGGGGGAGAGTAAACGGTCCAAGCAGCATTCGGGAAGTGGAAATTACAAAATATGTTTCTGCTCGGGAACTCTCTTCAGACAGACTTTTTCTCAGTGTCATAGAAACATAGAAACATAGAAATTAGGTGCAGGAGTAGGCCATTCGGCCCTTCGAGCCTGCACCGCCATTCAATATGATCATGGCTGATCATCCAACTCAGTATCCCGTACCTGCCTTCTCTCCATACCCTCCGATCCCCTTAGCCACAAGGGCCACATATAACTCCCTCTTAAATATAGCCAATGAACTGGCCTCGACTACCCTCTGTGACAGAGAGTTCCAGAGATTCACCACTCACTGTGTGAAAAAAGTTCTTCTCATCGCGGTTTTAAAGGATGTCCCCCTTATCCTTAAGCTGTGACCCCTTGTCCTGTAGTCGACAGACTCTGCCTGGTCTCAGAGGCGACCAAAAACATTGTCTTGTTGGAACCGACTGTGCCGTGGGAGGACCGCCTGGAGGAGGCCCACTAGAGGAAGATGACCAATATGAAGAGCTGGTCATAGACTGCCGTGAGCAGGTCTGGGAGGCAAGGTGTATGCCCATCGAGGTTGACTGCAGAGGTTTTGCAGGACAATCGCTCTGCAAAGCCTTGAGTGCACTGGGCATCAACGGAGTGGCGAGGAGAAGAGGGAGCAAGAACACCACAGAGGCAGCGGAGAAGGCCTCGGGATGGCTCTGGATCGGGAGGGAAGGTCCATGGGGAGGAGCGAATGCCACCTGAACACGTCGTGGTCTGGGTCGCCTGGGTGAGGGTGTCTGATGTTGAAAGACCCGAAACACTCAATGACCCCAGGTTACATCACTGATGTTCAGGAGCATCAATAGATGTATTTTTAACAATGCCTGAAGATGAGAACTGCCACGAACCGTCACCGGCGCATGTTCTCCAAAGCCACTGCACCGGACCTGCTAAATTACTCCAGCATTTTGTGTTTATTGTTCTCAGTGTCCCATTTGATTTTAAAGTTAAGTAGCTTGGATGGCGTTGGCAAGCCACGAAATGTAAAATTGTAAAACTTTGAAATGTAGCTGTATAGGAATATTTCGTTGCGGGAGTGCCCGTTTCTCCGGGCGGGGGGGGGGGGCTGCGGTGTCTCCGGCGCTGCGTCGGAGCCTCGCTGCGTGGGAGGGAGAGAGAGAGGGGGAGGGAGGGAGAGAGAGGGGGCGATGTGAGAAGGGAGGGGTGACAGAGGGGGGGGGAGAGGGAGGGGAATGGGAGTGAGAGAGAGGAGGAGGGGAAGAGTGAGAATGAAAGAGGGGAGGGGGGAGAGAGAGATGGGGAGGGAGAGAGAGGTGTTGGAGAGGCAGGGGGAGAGGGAAAGTGGGATTATATTTAGTGAGTTTGCAAAATTAAGGTAGGTTTTAGAGCAATTATATTTTCTCCTCCATATGAATAATATCAACCAATTGGAACTGCTTTCTTTTCCTTCAGAACAATATTGAAAAATATGAATTCCATATTTGCGACTTTCTTTCAAACACTAACAGGCAATCAAATCAACACACAAAATATTTTCTAAATAAAGGTTTTATTTACTGCAAAAACTTTCAGTATTTTATTTGCAATGTTTGCATTCTCCTTTATAACATTTTACATAACATTTTACAGTACAACTTGATTATTAAAACAAGGACATCTTCAATTCCTGATTTTGTTTAAATGTATCCAACAATGATCCCTATCATCCCATTCCACCCACTCATTATTCTTAACTCAACCAAAATTATTTCTGAAATAGTGATCATAAATTTGGTGCAAAAATGCTCGGAGTGTACCAGAGAGCATATAAAACCCCAGAGCTTCCAGGGCCCTTGTGGGCCGCAAGGGACTTTGAGATTCGCCCTTGTGATATGCGCTGCGCGCACTTATTTCACATACATTTTTTGTAATCCTGCCATACCACACCACTTTTTGAACAGATTCGTACGAGCCTGGTGTATAATACGTTTGACACTGCCATAGGCCTTTCTTACATATGCTGTCACAACGCGCCGTAGTCTCTAAACAACATTTCAGTAATTTTCCTTTGCCCTCCATTTCAGAATCATAGTGTTTTAAGCCGATAACTCGATATTAGCACTGGCAAAACATAAAAAGCGCAGCTTTTCAGCCCCTTATCTCAGTGGCCACGCTCGGCTGCACATCGGTGTCAATCTGGTGGACTCTTCCATCTTCCCCTAGTCGTGGGGGTTTGTGAGGGGCCTCACGTGGAATAGCCTCGGGCCTCTCTTCATCTCAACCGGCACTGGATATCTCAAACGCACCTTTAGAGCAACGGATCCGCAATCTTTTTTGCTCCCTTCCTCAATATTCCTATAATGTCGCGACCAGAGCTACACATAATACTTCAAGTGCAAGTCACAGTTTTGTGGACGCTGTTAGTGTGACTATTGAGATTTTCCCACGCTAGTCTGAAATGGAAATATAAATTATTCATATGCTCAGCCGATTCTGCAGCAACAAGTACGAAAAGAAACATCTTAGGCATCCACAAATTCCACGATTTCCTAGGAACTTGCTTTTGTTTTCAATGGACATTGTTCCCATTCTTGCCAACGCGTAAGAGGGGGGGGGGGGGTTCAGCTCAGTCTTCCAGGCGTCAGAAAAACTCAATCTACCCTTCTCCGTGCTTGTATTCCGCCTATAATGGTAGTAATTTACAGATTACAAATTACAGCTCGCTTGACTGGTTATTGGTCATTTGCCGACTGCATACATTCAGTTGGGATATATGAAGAAACTCCAGATAGAAACATAGAAACATAGAGACACAGAAAATAAGTGCAGGGGGAGGCCATTCGGCCCTTCGAGCCAGCACCGCCATGCATTGTGATCATGGCTGATCGACCATCAATAACCCGTGCCTGCCTTCTCCCCATATCCCTCGACTCCACTAGCCCCCAGAGCTCTTAAATCCAGATAACGGACTATTCCATAGAAATTCACAATCCTGCTGCTATTGATTCTTCTGAACATCAGAATGGACTAATATTGAAGTCGTTAGAGCCCGATAAACGGTTTACAAGTTTTTTTGCATGAAATAAACAGTTCAATGCATCCAACTCTTTCTGCGGCAAGGATGTGAACATTCCACAGCTGAATACTTCAGTTTATCCATCATGGTGCATTTTATCTGTGTGAGAATGTGCAGGTCTCTTCAGATGTACAGGAAGGAACTGTTTATCTTCCTTCCATGTGTATTCCACTCTCTGCTGTTGATGGTGGTGTGGGATCTACTAGTCATGATCCCTGCAGTGATACTGAATCGCATCCATGATATTTATTTCCTACTTAGTTTTTTGACACACACTACTGGATGTCGTGCTACTGCATTCTAAATAAATACATCCAGAGATTGCTCGTAGACAAAAATGCTGGAGAAGCTCAGCGGGTGAGGCAGCATTTATGGAGAGACGAAATAGGCGACGTTTCGGGTCGAGACCCTTCTTCAGATTGCTCAGTCTGCTTAATTGCCGGTTCAACGTTGGTCGCTTTGTAGCTATTTGTTGCTAGAAGCTGAAGATTAACTACAATAACGAGAAAACGGCGGCTGGGGCCATGGCTTCAGTTTGTTTATGGTAACAATGTGCTCCCATTTTACAGCGTTTGATCGGCATTTTACACTTCAACTTGTTCAGAAATTCATGGACGGTTAGACTATATATTGTCCCCATGTTTGCCCGACCTTCTGATCTTGGTTCTCAACGATCAACAACAATCTAGCGGCAAATAGAGGCAGAAAAAAAAACCGTTTTGCACAGAGCCAAGGAGAGAATCATTGTGACCCAGAGATAGAGCACCACAAAAGGTAGAGCAGGAAAAAGCAAAATAAATGGCGAAAGGAAGTGCACGTTACATGATGTCAGCGTAAAGGTTTTACTCGAGAATATGAAAATAATTGATATAAATAATTTGGATTGTTGCGCCCGCTGTACACGCACACGGAGAGTACGCATCCTTGCGGTAATCTCTGTGCTGAGAGTCTGCGGGTCCGAGGTGTGTCTTTCCAGCCTCAAATGCTGCCTCCTCTCTGTCGTTCGAAGGATTCGAACCCAGATTCGAACCCAGATTCGAACCCAGATCCCCAGCGCCTCGGAGCCCAGGATTCGAACCCAGATGCCCAGTGGGTAGATTGGCCTGTATTTCTAGATTATTACTCTCGTGATCATACCGCCACGGCATCGCCTACATTGGTGACCGTTTGGCACCAATGAAAGAGTACAGTCGGCATATAGGCATAGTCATACAGCGTGAAAACAGGCCCTTCGGCCCAACTTGCCCACGACGACCAACGTTCCACTCCTACACGATCCTACGTACCTGCGTTTGGCCGATATGCTTCTAAATACATGCTATCCATGTTCCTGTCGAAATTTCCTTTACGTTCTGTGATAGTACGTGCCTCAACGGCTTCAACTGGCAGGTCAAAAATATCCAGCATCCATTGTGTAAACAGTTGCCCATCAGGTTGCAATTACATCCCCCATCCCGCAAACCCGAAAGCTATGTCCTCTGGTTGTTGGATGATTCCCCTACTCTGTGCATTTACCCTGTCTATTCCGCTAATGGTTAAAAAATAAGACGGAAAACATTTTTTAAATAACTTATTCAGCCTAAAGTGACCAATGCATTATCCAGCTCGTCTTCCTCTTCAACTACTCAATATTCTGTAAACCAGGTTCGAATCAACGTGGTTCCACGTGGTTTCAATGAATCGTCGTGAAAATAGGACATAGACATTGAAACATAGAAAATCGGTGCAGGAGTAGGCCATTCGGCCCTTCGAGCCTACACCGCCATTCAATATGATCATAGCTGATCATCCAACGCAGTATCCTGTACCTGCTTTCTCTCCATACCCCCTGATCCCTTTAGCCACAATGGCCACATCTAACGTCCTCTTAAATATAGCCAATGAACTGGCCTCAACTACCTTCTGTGGCAGAGAATTCCAGAGATTCACCACTCTCTGTGTGAAAAATGTTTTTCTCATCTCGGTCCTAAAGGATATCCCCTTTATCCTTAAACTGTGACCCCTTGTCCTGGACTTCCCCAACACCGGGAACAATCTTCCTGCATCTAGCTTGTCCAACCGCTTAAGAATTTTGTAAGTTTCCATAAGATCCCCTCAATCTTCTAAATTCTAGCGAGTACAATTATTTTGTAGCGTCAGAATGGTTAAAAATAAGACGGAAAACATTAAAAACATATTCAGCCTAAAGTGACAAATGCATTACCCAACTCGTCTTCCTCTTCAACTACTAACATCCCGAAAACCAGGTTCGAATCAACGTGGTTCCACGTGGTTTCAAGGAATCGTCGAGAAAATAGGACATGAAAAGCTCCAAAGCCGGGTCACACACAATATTTATTTGCGTCCCGGCCAAGATGTTCTAGTGCAGATATAATACTGGCGTCGACTTGAAAATATGGTACAGTGCCCAGGTATATCGACCCGAAACGAGAATTCTTATTGTCTTTCCATTGTTGCTGCCGGTAAGGGTTTCCACCGTTATTTTACAATTGTGCACGGGAGGATTGCAGATGCGACGCCGGGACAGAAATATTCAAAGGTAAACACAACTCGGCTAAACGTTCGGCGGAATCAACTTGTGTCGCGAGATGAACCTGAAATACTATACAGATAGATTCAGAGAGTCATGGAGTCATAGAGTGATACAGTGTGGGAACAGGCCCTTCGGCCCAACTCGCCCACATCAGCCAAAAATGTACCAGCTACCCTAGCCCCACTTGCCTGCGGTTGGTCCATAACCCTCCAAAGTTGTCCTATCCATGTACCAGTCCATCTGTTTCTTAAACGATGAGATAGTCCCGGCCTCAACTACCTCCTTTGGAAGCGTGTTCCATACACCCACTACCGTCAGCGTGAAAAAGTTACCTCTCGGATTCCTATTACATCGTTTCCCCTTCACCTTGAACCTATGTCCTCTGGTCCTCGATTCCCATACTCTGAGTAAAAGACTCTGTGCATCTACCCTCTCATATATTCCTGTCATGATTTTATATACCTCTATAAGATCTCCCCTCATCCCCCTGAGCTCCATGGAGTAGAGACCCAGCCTACTCAACCTCTCCCTATAGCTCACACCGTCTAGTCCTGGCAACATCCTCGTAAATCGTTTCTGAACTCTTTCTTGACAATATCTTTCCTGTAACTTGGTGCCCAGAACTGAACACGATATTCTAAATGCAGTCTCACCAACGTCTTATAGAACTGGAACATGACCTCCAAACCTCTATATCAATACTCTGACTGATGAAGGCCAAAGTGCGAAAAGCCTTTTTGACCACCTTGTCGACCTGCGAGCCGACCTTCAAGGAACCATGCACTCGTACTCCTAGATCCCTTTGCTTTACAACACTACCCAGAGGCCTACCATTCACTTTGTAGGTCCTGCCCTTGTTTGACATTCCAAAATACAACACCTAACACTTCCCTGTATTAAATTCCATCAACCATTCATCCTCCCTAGCCAATCGATCCAGATCCTGCTGCAATTCATCATAGCCTTCTTCCCTATCTGCCAAACGACTAACTTTTGTATCATCAGCAAACTTGCTAATCTTGCCCTGTATGTTCTCATCCAAATCATTGATGTATATGACAAACAGTAACGGGCCTAGCAACGAACCATGTGGCACACCACTCATTACAGGCCTCCATTCTGAGAAGCAACCTTCCACCATCACCCTCTGCTTCCTTCCATGCACACAATTTGCTATCCATTCAGCTATCTCCCCTTGGATCACATGAGATCTAATATTCTAGAGCTGACACCGTTGAGCCTATCTTTAAGCAGCACAACAAGAACAACCCAAGGATCTACCTTGTCGAGAGTGTAATACCAATAGATTATGCAGGGTATAGAGACGGCTTCCTTCTGCATTTAGATAGGTAAAACAGATTACTAATAGTTGGCATAGCATTGTGCGCCAGATTATTGTCTTGGGAAATTTGTTGAGTAATTTTGAAGAGATGACCAAGAAAATTAATGGGGGCTCTGTATGGACTTTGGCAAGGCTTTTGAGATGTTCTTGAAAGGTAACTGAAGATGTGGGATGCAGGGCAGCCTAGTCAATTGGCTTGGTGGTAGGAATCGCGGGATGAATGGACTATGTCATAAAACCAGCGATGGGGCAATGTGCATTAATTTGCCGTCCACTCGTATGTCTACGAGTTCTGCCTCGAACATGATAGGTATGGTTTAGGAGTGGGTTCCCCTGTGTTTGTAATTTCATATAGGTCGTTGGCAGCTGTAAACAATGGGTGCAACATTTCTCCCAATGATTAATATTTTCAATCCACGATATTGCCAGTTTGAATTTAGCTAATTTGCCCGGTCCAGTAAACACACAGAATGCTTGGTTGAAGAAGGTATCTCATAATGGTAAATTTGTATTTGGCATTTACCCGTTCGCTGTCGGCGGAGCGAAACAGATATTCAGTTTAGCCAGTGAAAATTAAGAATTCCTTTCACTAAACATTGCAAAAAATAACCTAATTTAAACATTTCGTGTGATCATGCTCCACATTACGAGAGCAACATGTGAGATTGTAAACGGCCATCTTAACCCTTGTTTCAGTTTGCTGTTAGACATTGATTGATGTTGTGATCTAATTGTCTCTCTGGAGGTAACATCAGATATAAATATCAGAGCTTTTGAATTAGTAGAATTACTAGGATTCTTCCCGTCAGCATTTCTGACCGAAATGCATAACACAGTCACAGGTCCCTTCTTTGCAATATACTACCCGGTGTTTGCCGCTGTTGCTGTTCCAGGTAAGGGTATAGCAATTCTTGGTTTGGTTAACACTCTTTCGAAAGTTTTAAGTAAAGGTTCTTTGCAGGTTTTGCGGGAAGCATTGATCACACGCAGACTTCATATTTATCCTTTTTTTCTTTTCGATAAAGCTAATTTAGTGGCGATTGTGATTCTGGCCCGAGGACGGTGCGGTCTCTCCAGATGTATCAGCCTGTATCTACTTTCCATGGCAGTGACGGATCTGCTGGTCGTGATCACTGCGGTGATATTGAATCGAATCCGTGGAATTTATTTCCCGGTTAACTTTTTGACTCGTACTCGAGGCTGCAGTATTACTGCTGTCGTTACGTATGGAGCCAGGGACAGCTCTGTGTGGTTAACAGTCGCTTTCACCTTTGATCGATATATTGCCATTTGCTGCCAAAAACTGAAGACTGATTATTGCCAGGCGAAAACGGCGACTATTCTTATAGTGATCATCTGTTCTCTTGGCGTTGCGAAAAACATTCCCTGTTACTTCATGTACGAACCATTGTACATAATAAATAACGTGGGATGGTTTTGCCGTATAAAAGACGTGTTCTATATTTCACCAGGTTGGGCAGCGTTTGACTGGCTAGATCGCATCGTAACCCCATTTCTCCCCTTCGTGCTGATGGTATTGCTCAATGCCCTGACCATCAGAAACATTCTGGCCGCCAACAGAGCCCGAAAAAGACTGCGGAACAAGAGACAAGGAGATAACCAAAGTGACTCAGAGGTAGAAAACCGGAAAAAATCGATTGTTTTGCTGATGTCGATATCGGGCAGTTTTCTTCTTTTATGGACGACCTATGTTGTAAATGTGTTTTACGTGCGATTTACGAAAGGCTTATATTTTGAAGGATCCAATTACAATGACCCAAGATTCATTCTACAGGAGAGCGGATACATGTTTCTCCTCTGCAGCTGCTGCACCAACACGTGCATTTATGTAGGGACCCAGAGGAAATTCAGAGAGGAACTAAAGGGAGCGGTAAAATATCCATATGGCAAAATCCGGAAATTGGTAAAGATCTGAAACGGTGGAAAGGAAATTTAATCCGTAATGCATTTAGTTGCTCCTCTTCCTCTTTCGTTAATGAAACGTCTACCCCACACACAGTGCCTGTATGAATTTATTTTGTTTAATTACTATTTTGCAAAGGAGGGGGATTTGGGACAATTGTGTAATAAAAAATGTGTGATTGCTTTTATATGGAAATCCATCCAAAACACCTGGAGATGCTGACGATGCAAAAACCGCATAAGAAAACGTTGGATCGATGTCAGACTATAATCAAGGACGAATTCAACCCTGGCCACTCTCCCGTCTCCTATGATTCAAAAGGTGTATAAGTGTGAATACGCACACCTCCAAATTCAGGGACAGTTTCTTCCCAGCTGTTATCAGATAACATCATCCTACTACAACAAGAGAACAGTGCTGAACGACTATCTACATTATCGGAGACTATCGGACTATCCTTGATCGAACTGGCTTTACCTTGCACTAAACGTTATTCCCTTAGCATGTATCTATACACTGTAAAGCCTATCTTGTAATCACATTTGTCTTTTTGCTGACTGGTTAGCAAGCAACAAAAGCTTTTCATTGTACACCGGTACACGTGGCAATAAACTAAATTGAAACTAAGACGGCATAGCTGCTTCTCTTTCAATAGCATGAAGCATTCTGGAGTGTGGCGGCGCCTAACGGCAGCGGCTCGACTGCAGTCCGTCTGTCTTTTTTTATTTTGTCTCGTTATATGTATGTTTTTGATTCTAGTTTTTATTATTTTTTTAGTTGTGTATATGTGGGGGGTGGTGGAAACCGTTTAATATCTTCCCTGTACGGGGACCCGACTTTTCCCTGTCGGGTCTCCGGTGTCGTTGGGCCTAACGTCGTGGAGCCGGCGGCGGCCTCCAGCCAGAAGTAACAAAGGGAAGAGATAAGACTTTTGCTTTCCATCACAGTGAGGAGTTGTTGGAGATTGACTGTGATGGATGTTTGTGTAAATTGTGTTAAGTGTGGGTCTTGGGTTTTTTTGTAATGTAAAAGTCTGTAGGAATGAAATTTCGTTCAAACCTTGTCTGTCTGGATGACAATAAAATGAATTATATTCTATTATATTCCATTCTATTCTATTCTATTCTATTCTATTCTATTCTATTCTTCGTTTTGACTTCCGTTTTAAATCGGTCTTCGAATTTGCTACATCCTATCTCAAGTATAATTTTCCGTGCTTTCCATCCAGCAGAAATCGAGCAAACTGACTGTAGAGGATGTTGAACTTATGGAGCTTTCTGGCACGGAAAGGCAATCGTGTCCAGAACTAACGACTATACGAACAGATCCCACAGCTCGCGATTCAATGTTGTGGCCCCTCCACACCGTATCTCAACATTATGGGGTCAGTCCAATCATATATGACACCCCCTGTCTTACACACACGCTAATTTCATCTGTTGAAGTGAGGATAACTAGCAAAGTTAAATTTAGTAGCACAGTCGGGATGACAGTCTACACCAAATGAATTGTAGATTTTCTCTATTACTGATTCCATCAATCGACCGACAGCAATTTTACCTTTTATGCTTAGAAATAAATGCTAAGTGCTAATTTATGTCACCGCTTATGTTCTCTTATTTCTATGCAGTCTTCGCTTCCTGGTTGATGTCTGTGTGTCACCTAACTAGTTAGTTATTCATAAAGGTTTCGTAAAACTGCATGTGCTATTTTATCTTACGCCCCTATTTTGTTCAGCAATCGTCAGCCGTGTCTATCTGTCAGCCTTTTGTGATCCGCTTTGAAGACCACGGTATTTTGTGCGAATTTTTTTTCCAGGCACCAATGCTGTATTCGAGAGTTAGATCTCGCTCTTAGGGTCAACGGAATTAAGGTATATGGTGAGAACGTGATCTTAAGAAGGGTCTCGACCCGAAACGTCACCAATTCCTTCTGTCCAGAGATGCTGCCTGTCCCACTGAGTTTCTCCAGCATTTTGTGTTACCTTCGATTACGGGAGAAAGCAGGAACGAGGTACTGGTAATTGGAATTTCACTGTACCTTAATTGGTATATGTGACAATAAACTGACCTTGAAACCTTGAAACTTTGAAACCTTGATTTTGGATGATCAGCCATGATCATATTGAAGGGCGGTGCTGGCTCGAGGTCCATATTACATCCTCCTCCACTTAATTTCTATGTGTCTATGTTTCTAATGCTGTACCTATACAAGTTGGAGTGTTTTTTTAATCATTCATTTTTTTCGGGGGTTTTTCGTGACTACTTTAAACTTTATGGAATAATGGGCCATCGTATTATACAAAATATGCCAAGCGCTGGCGTAAATCAGCGGGTCATACCACGAAGTGGACTTTTCGGGTCAGGACCCATCTTAAGGCTGGAGTTAAAGGGCGTGTGAGATATCTCGAAAGCAAGTTGGAAGACATGGCACAAAAATATGATGGAAATGTATTTGGAGATGAGCTCTGTGGGGCAGGATGAAGCAGAAGCAGTCGGTCTGCCGGGACAGTCATAATTTGCGTATTTTTAGAAGCAGAGAGAAGCGGGTAGTGCAGGACTGGTGAACGATAATGTTGGATGTTGTGGAGGAGAGATGGCCAGGGGTGATGAGATCGGAAACAGCCTTGGAAATAATGGCTTGGTGTTCGCTGTGCCGTCGTGGTCAATGGGTAGATATGAAGATGTGTGCTGGAGCTAGCGCCTGACTCCGCGCAGTAGAGATCAGCCTGCCAGACTAATTCTTAGCCTCCCTTGTCGGCGTCTGTAATAACAATGTTTACATTGTTACTGAGAGAGTGGAAAGTTGTGCGTTCAGAGGGGATGTGACTGAGATGGTATGAAGAGAAGGCGACTGATGTCGCACCGGCAGTTGGTAATATCAAGGTCAAAAGAGGGTAGATGGCCGGCAGGGGTAGTCTATGAGGAGAAATATTGGAGATGAGAGGAGGGATCGTTCCTGGGTGGTGAGTACTCTGTACCAGATTTTTTTAAATGTCGTTGAAATGTCGCAGGCGTTGAAACAAGAGCTCAAATCATGGTCGCATCGGACTAAAAAGGTAAGGCGGCTGTTGAGGACTGACCATTCCGAATTATCAGGTAGAGGGGGGTCCAATTGAACCAGCGCTGACCCATGGGTTTGATAAAAATAATGTGAAACATGTCTGACCCGTCTGCTCTGGTCGTCCATAATTTCGAATTACCTATTCTGCAATAACCCCTGCACAATAATACATTTTATTACCTTTGCCTGTGTAATTTGTTCCGCAAAATCAGCGGCCTTCGAGTCTTTCCCTTGCTTTCCTCCATAGAACTCAGAGCACAGAGAAGTACAGAACAGAAATAGGCCCTTAGTCCCCAAATGTCGGTGCCGAATATGATGCTATGTTAACCAAAATCCCATCTGCATACGGAAAGGGCGATGTTTCGGGTTGAGACCCTTCTTCAGACCCGAAACATCCCGACCCGAAACGTCACCCATTCGTTCTCTCCAGGGATGCTGCCCGTCCCGCTGAGCGACTCCTGCATTTTGTGTCCACCTTCGATTTAAACGAGCATCTGCATTCCTTTCCTACACACTTGCCATCTGCTTACCCCGCACGCACACCACTTATGTTGGTTTCCACTTATCTATTCTGATAGTCGCACGGAAAAAGAGTTCCATATTATTAGGCAAACAAGACGAACATTTTATAAATCTCTATTTATTATGTTTAATCTCATTATTCTTCTTAGGCTGTTTTATATTACACAGTTCCTTAAATTCCTGATTTTCCTACCATTGATGTCAGGATATCAGATTGACAGTGTCCTGATTTTTTTAACGCTAAGTTCTTAAATAATTGTGTTAATTTTGCTGCTCTACGAACAATTCCAGAATGTGAACAAATATATGGAAGCTAACAATCTGCAAATCTACTGTCTCTTTGGCAATTCCCTTAGAAACTCGATCGTCAGGTGATATTAGGGTTTGTTCACCAAATGATCTGGCTATAAATTTTAGTATTATTTAGATGTTTAATTTCCTCATTCTGCCGAGAACGAGGAACATTCTAATACATCTAGTAATGTCATTGCGTCTTTTACTTTTCACGAAGGCTGGCAATATTATATTGTTCTGCCATTTCCTTCAAATGGATCAGATATTCGTTTGGCTCTGTTTGCCTATATGCATTTCAGGTATTTTTGAAATATATTAACGTCCTGTGTAATGATGTGTATCCGACAACAGGGCGGGCAATACCAAAGATACTAGAGGAGCGGTTCTAACTGGGACGTGAGAGAATAAAACACTCTTGACTTACTCCGCTAATGTGTGGGAAAGACACAGTGATCAGTGATCAGTGGTCGGCGTGGACTCGGTGGGCTGAAGGGCCTGTTTCCACGCTGTATGTTTAAATTAAACTAAAGACACTAAAACCAGAGGGAGTCCAAAGAAGGATCTCTACCCGAAACGTCACCCAATTTCTTCTATCCTGAGTTGCTGGCTGCCCCATGGAGTTCCCCCGCACAATTAAAGCATGGAATAGTCTTCACCCTACCATAGTTACCCAACCAGACGCAACTAAATTTAAGGTACCTCTTTTTTCCCCCCAAGAACCCTTTTTTGCTTAAGTCCAAGTCAAGAGAGTTTTATTGTCATGTGTCCCAGATAGGACAATGAAATTCTTGCTTGCTGCAGCAGAACAGAATAAGTGAACATAAAACAGAACAGGAGATACAGGTTCAGTGTGTTTACATACCATAGACCATATATATACACAATAAGTAAACAGATACAATGCAATAGGCTGTTATTGTTCAGCTCTCTACCACCTCCACGTAAATCCGGCCCTGTTGACCAGCATCAACAGTAATATTCCTTACGCGATTTCAATAAATGCCCGTAATATGAAACGTTGCTGTTTCCGAATTCTCAAAATAAATCATTGCTGGAACACTTTATTTTGTTCAAGTCCGAACTTTATTTTGTTCAAGTCCGAACCACGTGGAGACTTTAAACTAGAACGGTTGTGGGGAGGGACTCAAATAGAGTAAGCTAGTGGACAGTGTATCAGGCAGGAGGCAGAGAAGGGAAGCACTCAGACCCAACATGTAGGGAGGAAAGTAGAAAACAATAATAAACAGAGAATAAGAGGTGGTGGGGTTCTTAAATGTGTGAGCAGATAGACAGAGGGGTGTAAAATGGGGGTAGAAGCAATAGGTAGCAAGGTGAAAAGTAAAAGTGGCAGGCAGACAAATCCAGCGCAACAATCAAAAAGTGCCACTTTTCAACATAATTGTGTAAGGGGTAAGAACGTTGTAAAAACAAGCCTAAAGGCGCTGTGTCTCAATGCAAGGAGCATTCGTAATAAGGTGGATGAGTTGAATGTGCAGATAGCTATTAATGATTATGATATAGTCGGGATCACGGAGACATGGCTCCAGGGTGACCAAGGCTGGGAGTTGAACATCCAGGGATATTCAATATTCAGGAGGGATAGACAGAAAGGAAAAGGAGGTGGGGTGGCGTTGCTGGTTAGAGAGGAGATGAACGCAATGGAAAGGAAGGACATTAGCTTGGAGGATGTGGCATCGACATGGGTAGATCTGCGAAACACTAAGAGGCAGAAAACGCTAGTGGGTGTTGTGTACAGGCCACCTAACGGTAGTAGTGAAGTTGGGGATGCCATCAAACAGGCAATTAGAAATGCGTGCAACAAAGGTAAAACAGTTATAATGGGTGACTTCAATCTGCATATAGATTGGGTGAATCAAATTGGCAGAGGTACTGAGGAAGAGGGTTCCTTGGAATGTCTGCGGGATAGTTTTCTAAACCAACATGTAGGGGAACCAACGAGAGAGCAGGCTATTCTAGACTGGGTACTGAGTATTGAGGGAGGGTTAGTTGGCAGTCTTGTTGTGCATGGTCCCTTGGGCAAGAGCGACCATATATGGTTGGGTTCTTCATTAGGATGGAGAGTGACATTGTCGCTCATGGGACGACAAATGGGACGACAGATGGCGCAATGGGGGACGACAGATGGCGCAATGGGCTAAGTGTTCGGCTGGCAACCGGAAGGTAGCCGGTTCGAATCCCGCTTGGAGTGCATACTGTCGTTGTGTCCTTGGGCAAGACACTTCACCCACCTTTGCCTGTGTGTGAATATGTGTGAGTGATTGGTGGTGGTCGGAGGGGCCGTAGGCGCAGATTGGCAACCACGCTTCCGTCAGTCTGCCCCAGGGCAGATGTGGCTACAGAAGTAGCTTACCACCACCGAGTGTGACTGAGGAGTGAATGAATAATGCGATGTAAAGCGCCTTGAGTATTAGAAAGACGCTCTATAAATCCCATCCATTATTATTATTATTATTATTATTGTTAATTCAGAAACAATGGTTCTGAACTTAAAGAAAGGTAATTTTGAGGGTATGAGACGTGAATTGGCCAAGATTGACTGACGATTAATTCTTAAAGGGTTGACGGTGGATATGCAATGGAAGGCATTCAAAGACTGCATGGATGAACTACAACAATTGTTCATCCCAGTTTGGCAAAAGAATAAATCAGGGAAGGTAGTGCATCCGTGGATAACAAGGGAAATCAGGGATAGTATCAAAGCAAAAGATGAAGCGTACAAATTAGCCACAAAAAGCAGCCTACCAGAGAAATGGGAGAAATTCACAGACCAGCAGAGGAGGACAAAGGGGTTAATTAGGAAAAGGAAAATAGGTAATGAAAGAAAACTGGCATGGAACATAAAAACTGACTGCAAACGTTTTTATAGATATGTGAAGAGAAAGAGATTGGTAAAAACAAATGTAGGTCCCTTGCAGTCAGAAATAGGTGAATTGATCATGGGGGACAAGGACATGGCGGACCAATTGAATAACTACTTTGGTTCCGTCTTCACCAAGGAAGATATAAATAATCTGCTGGAAATGGCAGGGGACCGGGGGTCAAATGAGATGGAGGAACTGAATGAAATCCAGGTTAGCCGGGAAGTGGTGTTAGGTAAATTGAATGTATTAAAGGCCGCTAAATCCCCAGGACCAGATAGGCTGCATCCCAGAGTACTTAAGGAAGTAGCTCCAGAAATAGTGGATGCATTAGTGATCATTTTTCAAAACTCTTTAGATTCTGGAGTTGCTCCTGAGGATTGGAAGGTAGCTAATGTAAACCCACTTTTTTAAAAAAGGAGGGAGAGAGAAAACGGGGAATTACAGACCAGTTAGTCTAACATCGGTAGTGGGGAAACTACTAGAAGCAGTTATTAAAGATGGGATAGCAGCACATTTGAAAAGTGGCGAAATCATTGGACAAAGTCAGCATGGATTTACGAAAGGTAAATCATGTCTGACGAATCTTATAGAATTTTTCGAGGAAGTAACATAGAAACATAGAAACATAGAAATTAGGTGCAGGAGTAGGCCATTCGGCCCTTCGAGCCTGCACCGCCATTCAATATGATCATGGCTGATCATCCAACTCAGTATCCCGTACCTGCCTTCTCTCCATACCCTCTGATCCCCTTAGCCACAAGGGCCACATCTAACTCCCTCTTAAATATAGCCAATGAACTGGCCTCGACTACCCTCTGTGGCAGGGAGTTCCAGAGATTCACCACTCTCTGTGTGGAAAATGTTCTTCTCATCTCGGTTTTAAAGGATTTCCCCCTTATCCTTAAGCTGTGACCCCTTGTCCTGGACTTCCCCAACATCGGGAGCAATCTTCCTGCATCTAGCCTGTCCAACCCCTTAAGAATTTTGTAAGTTTCTATAAGATCCCCTCTCAATCTCCTAAATTCTAGAGAGTATAAACCAAGTCTATCCAGTCTTTCTTCATAAGACAGTCCTGACATCCCAGGAATCAGTCTGGTGAACCTTCTCTGCACTCCCTCTATGGCAATAATGTCCTTCCTCAGATTTGGAGACCAAAACTGTACGCAATACTCCAGGTGTGGTCTCACCAAGACCCTGTACAACTGCAGTAGAACCTCCCTGCTCCTATACTCAAATCCTTTTGCTATGAAAGCTAACATACCATTCGCTTTCTTCACTGCCTGCTGCACCTGCATGCCCACTTTCAATGACTGGTGTACCATGACACCCAGGTCTCGCTGCATCTCCCCTTTTCCTAGTCGGCCACCATTTAGATAATAGTCTGCTTTCCTGTTTTTGCCACCAAAATGGATAACCTGTAGAGTGGATAGGGGAAATTATCCACATTATACTGCATCTGCCATGCATTTGCCCACTCACCCAGCCTTTCCAAGTCACCTTGCAGCCTCCTAGCATCCTTCGCACAGCTAACACTGCCCCCAGCTTCGTGCCATCCGCAAAAATCCGAATGGCCTACTCCTGCACCTATTTTCTATGTTTCTATGTTTTATTCGTGGATTGAACTGCACGCAATGCCGCTTGGGAACATGAAACCAAATCAAAAGACAAAATGCTGGTGGAACTCCGTGCGTCGGCCAGTATCTGTGGAGGGAATGGACAGACGAATTTAGAATCGAGACCTTTATTCGGACTCTGAAGTCGAAGTGAACACTCGGATTGTAAACAAGGCTCCCGACCTGAAATATCACCTGTCCATTACCTCCACAGATTCGGCCACTTGTATTTTCTATAGCCCCGTGTTTCCATCAAAACTATTGCTCGCAGAATTTGAGTTGAAATGGGATGATATGTCATGTTAACAATTTAACACATTTTCTTCACTAAATATCCGATTTAGTTCGTAAGAAGATTCCATTTTTTTTTTAAACAGAGTGTAATATTTTCTGTTTTAAATCAATGTACAGGTCTTGGTCAGCGACGTTTATATAGACACATATACACACATACTGTCTATATATATATATTCGGGTTTCAACTTTCTTCTACATATATATATAATTACTGCACTTTGATGGAATCTCCCTTCGCCATTTCGTTTGCATCGTGTCTATCAATCATGCCATACGGTTGCTCCGAACTCCATGTTTTGTTTTGCTTTCGTTGTCGAGATGAAGTGTTTCCAATAAGTTTCGCTGGATGTCCGAAACAAGAACACTCTACACTTTGGCCGTATTCCCGTCGGTACAATCCACGATTATCCCTTCATTACGTTGCTCAACGTACACCGCTAAGACATCTGTATGATGATATAATGATTTGCAACGTAAATACATCTGTTTTTGACCTCTCCTGCAGTACTAGACGTCCTGTCGTGGTGCCCTTGTGGACAAATTACAGCAACATTGCGTTCTTGCAGCTGACATATTTGTAATTAAATGTTCACCCATCCCCTCAAGCACTTCACGCATACTAGTCCCAAAAGTCTGCGATGCGCATTTTACCAATACCTGCTATTGTATAAACATTTAATAACAGTGTGTGCAGGACAGAACTAAAATCAATAAAAGTTGTAAGGTGAGGAGGATTGGATGCGCAGCCACACGACGAATGAAAGAAAGCAGGCGAGATGAGGTATAAAAGTTGGGAAGTCATGTTGCAGCTGAAAAACAACTTTAATTCGATCAGATATGGAGTATTGTGCGCAATTCAGATTGCCACATTATAGGAAGCAAGAGAAGGCTTCGGGATGGGTGCCGTAGGGGTCACCCGCATCAAGAATATTAGGTGTAATGAATGTCACTGGTAACTGATCACATGTTGTATTATTCTTCGTTGCAATTCTTATTTGTCGTGTTGATGCGTTGACGTGCATGTAAAGCTGCAGAAAAGTAACACGTTGATTGTTCCGATCCCGTTTCAGATGCCAATTAAACCCTTATTGTGGCCTAAACGGATGGATTATTTTCTCGGCAGTGAAGGAAGATGAGAGGCAGGCTGCTCGAAGTTTACAAAATTATGAGGGCGTGCATAGTAACAGTCAGAGTCTTTAATCCGGGGTGCAAACATACATTGCAAAGCTCGAGGTTTAAGATGACTTGGGGGGTGGGGGGGGGGGGGTGCATGAAGTTTGAAGGTCATTTGCTAAGCAATATTATTTTGGACAGAGAGCATTGGCTGCACAGAATGCGTTGCCAGAGTAGATTGGGGATCATATAGTGTAACGACATTTAAAAGGCATTTAGACCGACAAATAAACAGCCGGGAATTGGAAAGGTACCAACCTCCGCAGGACAATGACATTGTTAGCTTAAATTTTGTGACAGATGTACTGTGTTATATTGTATATGTTATCGTTGTATGTTCTATAAGAGTATCAAAGATGCTCACCTCTTCCAACAACTTTAATTCTTCGAGAGCTTACGTATTAAGTCAAATGGATATATCACACCCTTCTTTAGCTCTTCTCTGAATTTCCTCTGGGTCCCTGCATAAATGCACGTGTTAGTGCAACAACTCCAGAGCTGGAGCATGTATCCACTTTCCTGTAGAATGAATCTTGGGTCATTGAAATTGGATCCTGCAAAATAACTGCCGCTTGCAAATCGCACATAAAACACATTTACAACATACGTCAGCCATAATATTAGGAAACTACCAGATATGGAAAGTAGTAATATAATGGACTTTTTCCGGTTCTCCATCTCTGGGTCACTCCGATTCTCTCCTTTGCTTTTGCCGCAGAGTCTTCTGCGAGCTCGATTGGCAGCTAGAATGTTCCTGATCGTCAGAGCGTTGAGGACGAAGATCAAAAGGAAAGGGAAACATGGGGTCAGGATACGGTCTAACCATTCATAAGCGGCCCAACCAGTTGAAGTGTAAAATGCTGAGCGTATGCCGCAGAACCAGCGCACATTGTCTATGATGTACAACGGTTCATACATAAAGTAGCATGGAATGTTTCTAAGAAAACTGAAGGCACAAACTGTACCTATGACCGCCGCCGCCGTTTTCTCATTGCAATATTTAATCTTCAGCTTCTGCCAACAAATGGCCACAAAGCGATCAAAGGTGAAAGCGACGGTTAACCAGACCGAGCTGTCTCTGGCTGTATATGTCACGACTGCAGTAATACTACAACCAGTAGTGTGGGTTAGAAAACTCAGCTGGAAATAAATACCACGGATTCGATTCAATATCACCGCCGTAATCACGACCAGTAGATCCGACACGGCCATGGATACCAGGTACAGGGTGATACATCTGGAAAGGCCACACCTTCCTCTGGACAAGATCACAATCGCTACAAGATTTGCTACAAGGAAGAAAGAGCAGAATAAGTATGGTACCTAAAGTTGAATTCGTTACAAATACAACTACCTTCCCGATGGGGCGTTGAGCGATCGCTGGAAAACGTACCCGGGACAGCAAACGCGGCAAACACAGGATAGTATATTGCAAATACGGGACCAGTGACCGGATTATGCATTTTACGACAAGTAGTTGGTCCCATGTCCACGGACCGCCAAATAATCCTATATTTATACTAAATGTTAATTCCACTGAGACATTTATATTACAACATAATTCGTGTTTGCTACACGAACACGGGTAAACAGACCAGAATCGTCATTGATAGGATTACTATTTTTAGTTACATTGCAGAATTGTACATTTGACTATAATCACAATCTGGACAGTTCCACCTGAAGGACTTAATTACAAAATGCCGTTTGTTTTTTGCCCTTTATCCATTCATTGAAATAATATTATAGAGATTGTATTCAGTCGGGAAGTTGCACCATTTTGGATAAACGAAGTATTCAGCTGTAGAGTTTTCACCTCTTTGCAGGGGAAAGGGTTGCATCGCGGTCTTCTCTTTATTTGATAGGTAAATATATAAAATCTGTTTAACAGGCCCCGACAACCAACATTCGTTCATTCCAATATTTATAAGGATAAATGGAACATCAATTGCGAATTTCTACTTGGATATTCCTTCTACTGAAGTTTCTTCGGAATTATCAACTAAATGCACGCAGTGCGAATGTCCAGTGCCAATAATCTTAGAAAGGGATGGATTGACTTTGTCTGAACCTGGCATAGAAACACAGAAACACAGAAACATAGAAAATAGGTGCAGGAGGAGGCCATTCGGCCCTTCGAGCCAGCATCGCCATTCATTGTGATCATGGCTGATCGTCCCGTGTCAACAACCCGTGCCTGCCTTCTCCCCATATCCCTTGACTCCACTAGCCCCTCGGGCTATATCTAACTCTCTCTTTAACCATCCAGTGATTTGGCCTCGACTGCCCTCTGTGGCAGGGAATTCCATAAATTCACAACTCTCTGGGTGAAAAAGTGTTCTCACCTCAGTCTTAAATGACCTCCCCTTTATTCTAAGACTGTGGCCCCTGGTTCTGGACTCGCCCAACATTGGGAACATTTTTCCTGCTTCTGGCTTGACCAGTCCTTTTATAATGTTCTATGTTTCCATAACCTCATCCTTCTAAACTCCAGTGAATACAAGCCTAGTGTTTTCAATCTTTCCTTATATGACAGTCCCGCCATCCCAGGCATATATTTGATGGGTTAAATTGGTCCCTTTCAGCACTAGAAAGACGAGAAAATAAGAGTATGTTCTTATGAAATGGCAATAACTTGGAAAGTTTTTGTCGGAATCGATGAAACCTGCAATTGACCTTTCTAATCGAGGCGTTGCACGTCCTGCTGAGGATATCAATGTTTTCAGTTTCCATTTCAGGCTCGCGTCCAACCCGCAGCCATCAACGTTAATTCTGTCAACTACTGTTGCATATTGAATGGATTACCCTTCGCAGTTTCCGCCAGATTCAACAATCCTACCGCATACAAATATTCTCCCCTTCCCCTCTTCACAATTTCAAATGGGATCATGCACTTCGCAATATAGAAGCGAAGCTTAGATTGTGTGCTCACTTGGCACAACACCTGTTTGCACACCACGAGAGCGATTTGCATCCCGCCAGCCTCCCACTTTAAATTCCTGTCTCACTCTTGCGTTGATCTATCGGTCTCTGCTCTTCTGCATTGTTACAACGAACCGGGGAGCAAGCTTGAGAAGCACATCATTTTTCGTCTGGGCTCGTTGCAGCCTTCCAGATTTACGCTGAATTCGGCAACGTAAGGTAAGACGCTCAGTTGATACCATAAATCCATCGGCCAGCTAGAGGAATCAGACATTCGGCCCTTCAATCCTGTTTCATCCTTCAATAGGGTCGTCCTCTATCCTGCCCAGACCCCATAACGTTGTACTCCTTTGATGATTGATTAAAAATAACAATCCCGTTTTTGAATATATTCATAGATTGAGTTTCCACCACGTCCTAATGCACATATTCACATATTTTGAGATACATTTTTCTTGGTCACCTCAATCTTAAATAGGCATTCCTTTCCTCTGATACCCGCCCATTCGATACACTACGAATGATAACATCCTCCCTATGTTTATCCTCGCAAAGCCGCAAAGAAGTTTAAGTCTCATTAAAACCACGCCCTTGCCATTCTAACATCTCCAGCCGCGCCTCATTCAAGACGTGTGTCGTGAGACAACCCCACCTTGTCCAAGATTAGCCTCATGAACCTTGTATCAATTGCTTCCGATTATAACCATATAACCATATAACAATTACAGCACGGAAACAGGTCTTCTCAACCCTTCTAGTCCGTGCCGAACACGTATTCTCCCCTAGTCCCATATACCTGCGCTCAGACCATAACCCTCCATTCCTTTCCCGTCCATATAACTATCCAATTTATTTTTAAATGATAAAATCGAACCTGCCTCCACCACCTTCACTGGAAGCTCATTCCACACAGCCACCACTCTCTGAGTAAAGAAGTTCCCCCTCATGTTACCCCTAAACTTCTGTCCCTTAATTCTTATGTTATGCCTTTTCTTAAACAAGGGACCGTATCGCCCACAATGGTCCAGATGCGCCTTGTGCAGTAAAATACATAGGTTTATATTCCAAAGTCCCTGGAAATAAAACCAGTAAAACATTCACCTTCCTGATGTCCTGTTGCACATCTATGTTAATCTGCATTCGTCGTTTCATTTATAAGGACCCCTAACCTACAGAGCTGCTCCTTTCTGCATTTGTTCTCTTCTAATCGATACAGTGTTTTATCATTCTTGCCTCCGAAATGAATATGTTCGCTATTTCAATCTTTTGTCCAATCCCAATAACTTGTCAATATTTTGTGCCTCTGAGGGCGGTGGAGGTGGGTTCTCTGGATGCTTTCAAGAGAGAGCTAGATAGGGCTCTTAAAAAGAGCGGAGTCGAGGGATATGGGGAGAAGGCAGGAACGGGGTTCTGAATGGGGATGATCAGCCATGATCACATTGACTGGCGGTGCTGGCTCCAAGGGCCAAATGGCCTACTCCTGCACTTATTGTCTATTGTCTACTGTCTAATATATATTTGTAATCCTCCTCGCTGCTTGCATTCCCACCAATGTCTACGTCCGCCTCAGCGTAGGCTACAATATACTTCCCATCTCCCAAACCATTAATATTTTTGGAAACAGTTTTAGTTCCAGTATTCATCCGTGGCTTTTTCCGAATTGTTGCAGCTTGCTAATATAAAAATCACCCCATGTCTGCATTTATGCTCCTCCTATTTCCATGTTGCCCGCTCACTGTGTTTTTAATTTACATAACAAATTAATAGAGTCACAGAGTTATAGAGTCATACATAGTGGAAACAGGCACTTCTGCCCAACTCGCCCACACCGGCCAACTAAGGCCCAGCTACACTACTCGAAATTGCCTACGCTTGATCCATATCCCTCAAAACCTGCCGTATCCATGTACCTGTCTAACTGTTTCTTAAACTATGGGATGGTCCCAGCCTCAACTACGTCCTCTTGCAGCTTGTTCCATACACCCAACACCTTTTGTGTGAAAAAGTTACCCCTCGGATTCCTATTAAATCTGTTCCCCTTCACCATGATCCTATGTCCTCTGGTCCTCCATTCCCCTACTCTGGACTCTACCCTGATCTATTCCGCTCATGATTTTGTTTACTTCTCTAGATCTCTCTTAGATCTCCCCTCGTCCTCCTGCGCTCCATGAAATAGAGCAAATTAGTTGGAAAGTTGAGCAGCGGAATAGGCAGATGGATTCGACAACTGCGCAATCAAATCTAGATAAGACATATACAGTAAATAATTTGGGAGAGTTTAAAAATTGTCTGTTGAGTAAAATATGAAACGCAAACAGATATCTAATATCAAAAATCACACTACTACTAATATAAAATTTAAAGATAAAAAATAAGTTGTTGCGGAACGGATAGGCTGACGTAACTCTCCGGGTTTCGTAAATGTAGCGACGTAGGAGATTGTTTCTGCATCGGGCGGACACATTTTACAATTTAATCGCGTTGAGTCTCCTGCACCAGAGAAGTAGTGGAGGGTAGGGCAAACTAACAGAAGGCTGTGAAGTGGTTATCAAAACAGAAGCTAATAAAAGGAACCGGGATGACATTTTGGGGGAGGGGGTGGGGGGGAGCGGATTAACCGCTTGAAAATGTCCATGCAAATTGTTGTGATTGCCCTCTTTCCACACCATATTGGAAATTGGAACAAAAATATCACGGCGGTCTACTTGTAATATTATTTACCAATCCCATCACCGCATTACCTCCGTCCATCTGAGGAATCACTGGCTTCCCATTTCCCACCGGATCATCTACAAAATCCTGGTCCTCACCTACAAAACCCTCAACCACTTGCCCCCCCCACCCCCCCCCCCCCCCTTATCTTACTGACCTCCTCTCCCCCTACCAACCCTCACGGTCCCTCAGATCCATTTCAGCCGGTCTGCTCTCCATTCTGAAATCCAACCTCTGCACTTTTGGAGACAGAGCCTTCTCCAGGGCAGCTCCCAGGCTCTGGAACTCCCTCCCATAATTGTTCCGAACTTCTGAGTCCCTCACAATCTTCCAGTCCCGCCTCAAGACCCATCCCTTCACCTGTGCATACCCTTAGTCCCATGTCCCCCTCCCCTTTGCATCTCTGTCTTACTGCTCTATTTTGTTTTGTTCTTGGCTCACCATGTAAAGCGACTTTGAGTCCTTGAAAAGCGCTATACAAATAAAATGTATTATTATTATTATTATTATAAAATTCCTTCATCGGGATCCAGGAAAACAAAAAAAAACAGAACATCAGGTCTTTCCGCTGATCATCGGGATTTCTTGGGCTCTGGAGGGGCAACTAGTCACTTTTATGACTGCGACAAAATGTATCAATTTATGAATGGGCCACCATACCATGTGCACTGGTAAATATATAATGAGGGACTCAAAGGTACACAAAAAAGCTGGAGAAACTCAGCGGGTGCAGCAGCATCTATGGAGCGAAGGAAATAGGCAACGTTTCGGGCCGAAACCATTCTTCAGACTGATGGGGGTGGGGGGGGGGGGGGGGAGAAGAAAGGAAAAAGGAGGAGGAGGAGGAGGAGCCAGAGGGCTGAGGCAGACATAGGAAGGGGAGGAGACAGCAAGTGCTAACAAAATTGGGAGAATTCAATGTTCATGCCACCAGGATGCAAACTCCTCAAGCGGAATATGAGGTGCTGTTCCTCCAATTTCAGGTGGTGCTCGCTCTGGTCGTGGAGGAGGCCCAGGACAGGGAGGTCGGATACGGAATGGGAGGGGGAGTTGAAGTGCTGAGCCACCGGGAGGTCAGGTTCGTTAATGCGGACCGAGCGGAGGGGTTCGGCGAAACGATCGCCAAGCCTCCGCATGGTCTCACCGATGTAGATCAGCTGACATCTCGAGCAGCGGATGCAATAGATGAGGTTGGAGGAGATGCAGGTGATTCTCTGTCGCACCTGGAACGACTGCATTGGCCCTTGAATGGAGTCGAGGGGGGAGGTAAACGGACAAGTGTAGCATCTCTTGCGGTTGCAAGGGAAAGTGCCGGGGGATGAGGTGGTACGGGAAGGAAGGGATGAATTGCAAGGGAGTTACGGAGGGAGCGGTCTTTGCGGAAGGCTGCCAGGGGGGGAGATGGGAAGATGTGGCGAATGGTGGGGTCACGTTGGAGGTGGCGAAACTGACGGAGGATTACTTGTTGTATGTGACGGCTAGTGGGGTGAAAGGTGAGGACTAGGGGGACTCTGCCCTTGTTGCGAGTGGGGGGATGGGGAGAGAGAGCACTGTTACGGGATATGGAAGAGACCCTGGTGCGAGCCTCATCTATGGTGGGGGAGGGGAACCCACGTTCCCTGAAGAATGAGGACATTTCAGATGCCCTGGTGTGGAACGTCTCATCCTGTGAGCAGATGCGGCGTAGACGGAGCACTTGGGAGTAGGGGATGGAGTCCTTACAGGAAGCAGGGTGGGAAGAAGTGTAGTCTAGATAGCCATGGGAGTCAGTGGTCGGAGAAATGTCAGACTGAGGATAAACATTTCAATGTTCGATCCTCGTAGGGGAGACACCACAAAGGCGATTAATTGCTCCAGGACAATACGCGACAAAAAAACATTCGTAACGATTTGTTGGATACATTTTATTCACGATATGGCGACATAATACTGTATACTGCACATAATATTCCAGGAACATTTCAGCAGCATCTTTCCAACGGCTGGCGACAGCAATGGCTGCCTCGCAAAGTGTGTTTGTCCCTTCCTTCTTTGTTGGTTTTTTGGATGTGCCAAATGTATGTTTTTAGTGTTCTTTAGCTTGTTTTATGTGCGAGGGAGGGGGGGGCGTGGAGTTGGGGAAAACCCTTTTCGAATGCATTACCTCAACGGAAATGCGATTTTGTTCGGTATCGTATCTCAGTCCGCACTGCGGCCTAACATCAAGGAGTTGGTGGCCTTTGCAGGAGACTGTCTTCGTGCGCTCCAACCGCGGGAACCTGCGAACTGCAAAACCCCAAACACGGGTGAACAAAAGGAGGAAGACTGACTGAACTTTATTGCCTTCCATCACAGTGATCACTGCGGTGGATGTTTATGTTAAGTTCTATCGTTATTTTTAATTGTGTTGAGTTCTTTTAATTGTATGGTTGCATGGTAACTCAAATACCCCTGTACCTCAGTTGGTGCATGTGACAATAAATGTGAATCTGAATCTGAGTAACTCAAAGGATCAGACAGCATCGCTGGAGAACAAGGATAGGTGACGCTCAGGGTCGGGACCCCACTTCAGATACAGCGTGTCGACTACCACCATAAGAAACAGTCTGAGTCTGAAGAAAGGTCCCGACCAAAAATGCCATTTGTCCGTTTCCCTTTTCAGAAGTTGCCTGACCAGCTGAGTTGCCACATCACATCGTCTGTTGCTCAAGGTTACTGTACATGCCGTCTCTTGTGTCCCCCTATGATCCCGAGAGGCATTTGCAAAGCTGATTGCTTCAATTCTGCTATTATTGGAACAGAGCAAGCCACCCAAGTAACTCCCCGGAGGTTGTCTTGCGGTCTATAGGTTAAACCATTTTGCATGCAGTGTTAGATGTGTTCTCAATTCTGATAAACATGCATGGAATACCGGAAGGTCTCCTATTTTCCATTTACTATCCAGTCCTGGGAATTATTGGAGTTACGGGTAAAGTGTTTTTATTAGTGATTTCCTCTGGTTTCATGTTCGATTGTAAATCTAGCGTCTTCTCTGAATGAAAGTGATGCACCGCTCGCGAAACGACGATTATTACGGCTTATATGAACTTCCTTCGCCCGATTTAATATATTACGACGTCCGAAATGTTCCACTACCGATGTGTATCATTAAATCGAAGAACAGAAAATAAAGGAAATATTCATGTTCAATCAGCTTCTGTCGAAAAAGGGAAAATAGTTGACATTCTCACTTTCAAGGACGCATCTCAGTCCAGAAACGTCGTCTTTCACCAATGGGTAGACACAAAATGCTGGAGTAATGGTATTCATTGTTTACTGACACGGACAGACCTGATGAGATTTTAACTTTTTTGTTCCTCGTTGTTTGAGGTCTGGGATGTATTCATTGACTAGCACTTGCTATTTTTCACCCACAGCTAATCTGGCCGTGATTACGGTACTGTCCCGGGGAAGGTGCGGCCTTTCCAAGTGCATCACTTGCTATCTGGTGGCTATGGCTGTGACCGATCTCTTAGTCATTATCACGGCTGTGATATTTAACCGAGTGGTAGGTATATATTTCCCATTCAGCTTCATGTCCATCACTCCAGTCTGCAGCCTCAGCTTTGTTCTGATTTATGGAATCCGGGACTGTTCAGTCTGGGTGACAGTGGTGTTCACACTTGACCGACATATAGCCATCTGCTGCCAGAAGCTGAAAGCAAAGTACTGCACTGAGAAAACAGCGGTCATTGTCATAGGAACAATTTGTGCAGTGAGTTGTGTCAGAAACATTCCATGGTATTTTATATACGAGCCTTCATTTATAACTGACGGCGTCCGCTGGCTCTGCGAAATAAAGTTATCTTTCACTACCTTGCCTGCATGGGGTGCCTTTGATTGGATTCACCGCATCTTAACTCCATGCCTTCCATTCTTTCTGATACTACTTTTCAATGTACTCACCGTCAGACATATTCTAACTGCAATGAGAACTCGAAGGAGATTAATGTCCAACAGAAACGGAGATAATCAATGCGACCCAGAAATGGAAAACCGGAGAAAATCCATCGTTTTGCTCCTGTTAATATCTTGCGGTTTCATCCTGTCCTGGGTGTTATTTTTCATCACATTTCTTTATGTTCGGATTGCGAAGGTTCGATATTTCTCGGGTTCTAACTTCAATGATTCAAATTTTACGTTGGAAGAAAGCGGATTTATGCTTCAGCTTTTGAGTTCATGTATAAATCCATTCATTTATGCAGGAACGCAGCAAAAAATCAAAGAGCAGTTAATGAATGGGGTAAAATATCCACTGAATTTCATTGTTATGTTATTTAAATTATGCTGACTTGATTTCCATTTAATCATCCTATGATGTATTATATCCGTTGATTCACTTACTGTCTCCAGTTCGAATCGTGAATTAACTCAATCACAGGTTTTCCATATAAAGTGAATTCACAGACATGGACGGGCATGGAGACATTGGAAATCGAGCACTTGATTGTTTAGAGGCAAAGGACACACTGGCCAACAAATTGAGATTGACACGGACTCTGAAATGTATGTCCCATGCCTCGTTCACCATGTACAGACAGATGAACTCGGAGCAAGAGAACGCCATTCAATCACCAAGTTTCCCCCGTCAAGCAGTATCACCGTTGATCTAACTGTAATAGAAACACAGAAACATAGAAAAATAGGTGCAGGTGTAGGCCATTCGGCCACACTCTTATTTAATTCCTGCCATTAGGAAGAAATCATAGGAACTTCAAAACTGTAACGTCTAGGTTCGGGAGCAACTTATTTCAGATCATTAAACACTGCTCCCAAATAAGCGCAGCGCCGGAGACCCGGTGTCGATCGCGGCGACGGGTGCTGTCTGTGCGGAGTTTCTACGTTCTCTCTGTGAACGCGTGGGATTTCTCCGAGATCTTCTGTTTCTTCCCACACTCCGAAGACGTAGAGGTATACAGGTTAATTAGTTTGGTGTTTGTGTAAATTGTAAATTGTTCCTCTTGTGTATAGGATAGTGTTAATACGCGGGGATCGCTGGTTGGTGCAGACTCGATGGGCCGAAGGACCTGTTTACGCGCTGTATCCCTAAACTAAACGAAATGAGCTCCGAAGTACATGAAAATGCGGCATTGTTTCTTTTTCTTTGTTGTCTTTGCGCTATTATTGTTCGTTTATATCATTGTGTTGTTTATTACGATGTTTACTGAGTACTGTGTTTAAATTATGTTCTGCTGCTGCAAGCACGAGTATCTTTGTTCAGTTTCGGCGCATATGACAATAAAACACTCTTCACTCTTGTAAATAAAGGCCTTTCACTCCTGATACAAGGTCTTACCCCGCATCGTCTATTATTACGTTTTCAACTTTCGTGTGTATGTCCTGCAAGTGTTTTCTGATGTACCTCCAACACGTCTACATACTTTCTTAAAAAAGGTGATCGGTGCTGTACTTCACACCTTTTCCTATCAATGCTCGATGTAACAAAAGCATTACATGTACTCACAATAACCAATAATACTATGTTTTGTCTGCTTGCAAACTAATTTTGTCTGCTTGCAAACGTGATTCCTTACAGGGGCTATCATTGGCTTCTATTCTAGGGGGCTCGTAACCTTTTACAATTGCGAGATTGAATAAATATACGACTAACCCAATAATAAGACATACGTTCCGAATATGGTTTCAATTTCGTAAATTTTTTGGACTAAATTAATTTATCTTATCGAGTCCTATTTTATCCAATTTTCTCTTCCAACCATCTAGTACTGATCAAATTTTTGTTATGGAAGAGGAATGGATTAGTAGCTTTTCGTGATTTGTTTTTGGGGGGTTGTTTTATGTCCTTCGAACAACCCTCCAATAAATATAACTTACCTAATTCACACTTTTTTTAAATAATTTCAAATTAGACATTTTTGAAGGCTACTCTATCCCTATTTCCGCTACCACATCAATCCGAATTTTTGGAAACAATTTTACAGTTGAACTCTTATCAGAAAGGATTAATAACGACTATTTATGAGTTGGTTTTGAAATTACAAATAGATACATTTGATAAAATTAAGAATGACTGGGAAAGAGAACTCCAAATGTGTTTATGTATATAGAAATGGGACAGCATTCTTCAATTAGTTAATACTTCTTCAATGTGTGCAAGACACGCCTTGATACAATTCAAGGCGGTTCACAGAGTTCGTATGTCCAAAGATAAGTTAGCTCGTTTTTATGGTCACATAAATCCTACCTGTGACAGATGTAACTCTGAAGTGGCCTCATTGACCCATATGTTTTGGTCCTGCCCTTCTTTGGAAAAATATTGGAAATAAATGTTTGATACTATTTCTGCAGTCTTAGGCATAGATTTACAACCTCGTCCTATTACTACAAATTTTCGGCTACCAATGTTAGATTCTATTCATTTGTCCCGCTCCGCCCATCGGTTGATTGCTTTTACAACATTAATCACCAGAAGATCTATTTTATTTAAATGGAAAGACTCCAACTCCAAAGGGTGGAACGGACTTGACGACAAACAGACCTACATTGTTGAAATTTTCAGTTCAGATTCGGTTTTGCTTTGCTTTGTTTTTTATCTATTTTATTTTTATTCGTATTTTATTATTATCAAATTTTCTCTTTTTTTTCTTTCTTTAGTTTAGGGTTTTCTTTTTTTTTGTTTCTTTCCTTTTTTCTTTTTCTCTTTGTCTTTTTATCTGTGTTTTTTTTTAACATTTATAAGTTTCCTTTTAAAGATTTAACTATATTTACATAGAGACCGGGAGGTCTATATTCATTGTGTATTTTGACACTGGTCTCATATTAGGTTATGCCTGTTATTAATGTAACACTGATCCCTATGTATCTCTACCATTGTTATGTTTATCATTATTCTATTTGCTCTGTTTTTCATGTTTTATTTTGGCATTTTTGGGGGGGGGAAAAATAAATAAAAAGATTTTAATAGAAAGGAACTCGGCCTGGTTCTCCAACTCGGGCTGGCCCTGGCTGTAGACTCCAGCCGTCAGCCCCGGTCATGGCCCCATCCGAAGCCCTCACTCCAGCTCCAGCACCAGCATCGGCTCCAGCCCAGGCCCAGTCCCCGGGCACGGCCCGAGACACCACCCTCCACACCATGTAATTGGGCGTCGGGCGACTGTTGCCGGTCGTCGAGCGCCGGCAGCTGCCACCACTCCTCGTTCACCGCGAGCGCTTGAGTGTCCCTCCCTCCCGGAGTGTCCCGTCCTGCCTTGCGAGTTCATTGTCGCGCCACTCGGGGGTTTTTCCGAAATGGTGAGTTTGTTTGCGCTGTTTTGAAAATTTAATGGATTAATAACTTCGGAACTATATGTGGGAATGCGACAGGAAGATGTGTATTGCCAAGACGGGAAACATGGGAGTAGGGTATGTGAAAATGGGAAGGCTGTGGACTAGCGTTTGGAATATGATAGGAAAAGCAGATTGACACATCGTGGGCACACACACACAAACAAGACAAATACTTTTAGTTATATGGATGTATTATATTCGGGTTTAAACTTTCTTATATATATACAGTATATATATACATATAATTACTGCACTTTGAGAGCATCGCCCTTCACCATTTATTTTGCATCCTTTCTCTTAATCATGCCACGGTTTCTCCGAACTCCCATGCTTTGTTTTCTTTCTTTGTCGAAATGAAAAATTTCCGAGAACTTTCGCTAGATGTCTGAAGCAAGAACTCTCATCACTTCAGCCATATTTCCGTCGTTACAATCCACGATTGTCCCTAAATTACGTTCTTCAACGTACAGCGCTAAAATAAATCTGGATGCTGACATCATGACGTGCAAAGTAAATACATAGTTTTATTTTCTCTCCAGCAGGACTAAACGTTTAGTCGCGGTGTCCTTGCGGAAAAAGTGCAGTAACATTGAGTTCCTGCAGCTGACGTATTTGTAGATAAATGTTCTGCCAACCACACAAGCACTTCACGCATACTCATCACCAATGTCTGAGATGCGCATTTTACCAACACTTCTATTGTATAAACATTTAGTAACAGGATACATTGTGTGTTAGAGAGAACTGAAATAAATTAAAGTTGTAAGATGAGGAGAATTGGTTACGCAGCCACACGACGAATTAAAGAAAGGAGGTGAGATGAGATATAAAAGTTGGGAAGTCATGTTGCAGCTGTAAAAAAACTTTAATTCGACCAGATATGGAGTATTGTGTACAGTTCAGATTGTCACATTATAGGAAGCACGTGAAGGCTTCGGGATAGATGCTAAAGAGGTCGATAGGATGTTGCGCGGATTGAGAATGTTAGGTGTAAGTAATGTAAATGATAACTGATCATTTATTGTGTTATTCTTCGTTGCAATACTTATTTGTCTTGTGGATACGTTAACGTGCCAGTAAAGCTGCAGAAAGTAAGAATTTGATTGTTCCGATCCCGTTTCAGATGACAATTAATCTCTCTTGACTAATGACGCCTAAAAGGATGGATTGTTTCTCAGGAGCGACGGAAGATGAAAGATTAGGTGCTCGAAAATAACAAAATTATGAGGGCGTGCATAAAGTAATAGCCATAGTATTTTAATCCAGGGTGGCAACATGAATTCCAAAGCCCGAGGTTTAAGATGACTTGGGGGGTGGGGGGGCATAAGGTTTGTAGGACATTCCCCAAGCAAGTTTTTTTTGACAGAGCGCATTGCATAGATTGCGCTGCCAGTGTACATTGGAGATCATATGCTGTCGCGACATTTAAATGGCATTTAGACCGACCATTAAACAGACTGGTATTGGAGGGATACCAACCACTGCAGGACAATGACATTGTTAGCTTAATTTTTGTGACAGATGTACTGTGTTATATTGTATACGTTAACGTTGTATGTTCTATAAGTGTATCAAAGATGCCCAATTTTTGCAACAATAATTCTTCGAGAGCTTACGTATTAAGTCAAATGGATATATCACAGCCTTCTTTAGCTCTTCTCTAAATTTCTTCTGGGTCCCTACATAAATGCACGTGTTAGTGCAACAACTGCAGAGCTGGAGTATATATCCACTTTCCTGCAGAATGAAGCTTGGGTCATTGAAATGGGATCCTACAAAATAACTACCGCTTGCATAGCGCACATAAAATAAATTTACAACAAACGTCAGCCATAATATTGGGAAACTTCCAGATATGGAAAGTAGTAATACGATGGACTTTTTCCGGTTCTCCATCTCTGGGTCACTCCGATTCTCTCCTGTTCTTTTGCCGCAGAGTCTTCTGCGAGCTCTATTGGCAGCTAGAATGTTCCTGATTGTCAGAGCGTTGAGAACGATGATCAAAAGGAAAGGGAAACATGGGGTCAGGATAAAGTCAAACCATTCATAAGCGGCCCAACCAGTTGAAGTGTAATATGCTGAGCGCATGCCGCAGAACCAGCGCATATTGTCTATAATGTACAACGGTTCATACATAAAGTAGAATGGAATGTTTCTAAGTAATACTACAACCAGTCGTGTGGGTTAGAAAACTCAGCTGGAAATAAATACCACGGATTCGATTCAATATCACCGCCGTATTCACGACCAGTAGATCCGACACCGCCATGGATACCAGGTACAGGGTGATACATCTGGAAAGACCACACCTTCCTCTGGACAATCGCTACAAGATGTGCTGCAAGGAAGAAAGAGCGGAATGAGTAGGGTACCGAAAGTAGAATTACTTACAAATGCAACTGCCTTACCGATGTAGCGTTGAGCGATCGCTGGAAACCTTACCCGGGACAACAAAAGCGGCAAACACAGGATAGTAAATTGCAAACACTGGACCAGTGACCGGATCATGCATTTTACAACAAGTAATTGGATCCGTGTCCACGGACCGCCAAATAATCCAATATGTATGCTAAATGTTAATTCCACTGAGACATTAATATTACAACACAATTCGCGTTTGCTACGCGAGCACGAATAAACAGGCCAGAATCGTCATGCTCCTGCACCTATTGTCTATTGTCTAATATATATGTGTGATCCTCCTCACTGCGTGCATTCCCACCAATATCAACGTCCGCCTCAGCGTAGGCTACAGTATACTTTCCATCTCCCAAACCATTAATATTTTTTGGAAACAGTTTCAGTTCCAGTATTCATCCGTGGCTTTTTCCGAATTGTTGCAGCTTGCTAATATAAAAATCACCCCCGTCTGCATTTATGCTCCTCCTATTTCCATGTTGCCCGCTCGCTGTCTTTTTAATTTACATAACAAATTAATGCAGTTATTGTTCAAACCTGCCATCACAGAGCTATTTCTTTACTCATGATTATCCTTTCGTCATCTTTGTTATTTTCTGAATTTCCAATTATTTATTGGCACTAATAACCCATCTCCATCTATCATGTTTCCTCTTTCACATCAATTGGATGATCAAGTGCATAGGACATTGCTGGTCTCATTCGTATCAGTGACACCGTGGCTACTTCCCTATTTCAATGTATCCTTTAACAGGGGGAAATGGAACATGAAATCATTAACCTTGTCACCGCAATGGCTATTTACTTTAGTACTTAGTGTTGCAACTTTCGACTTTCTTTTTCTGTTAAAAAAAACGATTTTGTTATTTACCTACCAAAGTGAATATGTTCGCATTTTCCAGCTAATATTCCATTTGTATATATTTTTAGATTCACGGAACCTATCAATAGGTATCTGTCACAAAACATAAAGGGCTGGAGGAACAGTGGTTCGGGCAGCACCCGTGGAGAGAATGGACAGACAACATTTTGTATGGGTAATCTTAGTCATATTATCATAGAGAGATACAGCATGGAAACAGGCCCTTCGGCCCAACTTGCCAACATCGGCCAACATGTCCCAGCTACACTAGGTCCACATGCCTGTGCTTGGCCCATATCCCTCCAAACCTGTCCCATCCGTATACCTTCCTATCTGTTTCTTAGATGTTGGAATAGTCCCTGCCTCAACTACCTCCTCTGGCAGCTTGTTCCATACACCCACTACACTTTGTGTGGAAAAAGTTACGCTTCAGATTCCTATTAAATCGCTTCCCCTTCAGCTTAAACCTATCTCCCCTGGTCCTCGATTCATCTACTCTGTGCAAGAGACTCTGTACATCTCATCGGTCTATTTATTTCATGATTTTATACATCTCAATCAGATCACCCCTCATCTTCCTGCGCTCCAAAAAATAGAGACCCAGCACTACTCAATCTCTCCCCTATAGCTCAGACCCTCTAGTCGCGGCAATATCCTTGTTAATGTTCTCTGTCACCTCCTTATGTCTCGTCTTCTGTCATAGAGTCACAGAGTCATAGAGTCGTACATAGTGGAAACAGGCACTTCGGCCCAACTCGCCCACACCGGCCAACAAAGTCCTATTCGAACTTGCCTACGCTTGATCCATATCCCTCAACACTTGTCCTATCCATGTTCCTGTCTAAATGTTTCATAAACTATGGGATGGTCCCAGCCTCAACTACCTCCTCTGGCAGCTTGTTCCATACACCCAACACCTTGTGTGTGAAAAGGTTACCCGTCGGATATCTATTAAATCTGTTCCCCTTCACCTTGAACCTGTGTCCTCTGGTCCTCCATTCCCCTACTCTGGACTCAACCCTGATCTATTCCGCTATGAGTTTGATCTCTCTTGGATCTCCCCTCGTCCTCCTGCGCTCCATAAAATAGAGCAGATTAGTTGGAAAGTTGAGCAGAGGAATAGGAAGATGGATTCGACAAATGCGCAATCAAATCTTGATAAGACATATAGAGTAAATTATTTGGGAGAGTTTTAAAAACCGTCTGTTGAGTAAAATATGAAACGCAAACAGATATCCAATATCAAAAATCACACTACTACAAATATAAGAATTAAAGATAAAAAATAAGTTGGTGCGGAACGGATAGGCTGACGTACCTCGCCGGGGTTCGTAAATGTAGCGACGTAGGAGATTGTTTCTGCATCGGGCGGACAAATCTTACAATTTATTCGCAAGTTGAGTCTACTGCACCAGAGAAGTAGTGAAGGGTAGGGCAAACTAACAGAAGGCTGTGAAGTGGTTATCAAAACAGAAGCTATTAAAAGGACGCGGGATGACCTTTTTTTGGGAGGAGGGAGCGGATGAAACGCTTGAAAATGTCCATGCAAATTGTTGTGATTGCCCTCTTTCCACACCCTAATGGAAATTGGAACAAAAATATCACGGAGGTCTACTTGTAATATTATTTACCAATCCCATCACCGCATTACCTCCTTCCGTCTGAGGACCCACCGCAAATTACACCCTAGCAATTCCTTCATCGGGATCCAGGAAAACAAAAAACAGAACATCCGGTCTTTCGCTGATTATCGGGATTTCATGGGCTATGGAGGCGCAACTAGTCACTTTTATCACTGCGACAAAATGTATGAATTTATGAATAGGCCACCATACCATGTGCACTGGTAAATATATAATGAGGGACTAAGTAGTGAAATGTGAGTCACTGTTTGTGGAACGATGGTTGTTGGTCTCAATCTGAAAACAGACACAAAACAGAGCCCCAAATGAAGTAAGATAGAGACGACTTGATGGTAGGAGATACACAAAAATGCTGGAGAAACAGCAGCATCTATGGAGCGAAGGAAATGGGCAACGTTTCGGGCTGAACCCCTTCTGCAGACTGATGGGGGGTGGGGGGGAGGGGGGGGCGGGGAGAAGAAAGGAAAAGGGAGGAGGAGGAGCCCGAGGGCTGAGGGAGAGATAGGAAGGGGAGGAGACAGCAAGGGCTAACAAAATTGGGAGAATTCAATGTTCATGCCACCAGGATGCAGATTACCCAAGCGGAATATGCGGGTCGGAACCCCACTTCAGATACAGCGTGTCTACTACCACCATAAGAAACAGTCTGAGTCTGAAGAAAGGTCCCGACCAAAAATGCCATTTGTCCGTTTCCCTTTTCAGAAGCTGCCTGACCAGCTGAGTTGCCACATCACATCGTGTGTTGCTCAAGGTTACTGTACATGCCGTCTCTTGTGCCCCCCTATGATCCCGAGAGGCATTTGCAAAGCTGATTGCTTCAATTCTGCTATTATTGGAACAGAGCAAGCCACCCAAGTAACTCCCCGGAGGTTGTCTTGGGGTCTATAGGTTAAACCATTTTGCATGCAGTGTTAGAAGTGTTCTCAATTCTGATAAACATGCATGGAATACCGGAAGGTCTCCTGTTTGCCATTTACTATCCAGTCCTGGGAGTTATTGGAGTTACGGGTAAAGTGTTTTTATTAGTGATTTCCTCTGGTTATCATGTACGATTGTAAATCTAACGTCTTCTCTGAATGAAAGTGATGCACCACTCGCGAAACGACGATTATTACGGCGTATATGAACTTCCTTCGCCCGATTTAATATATTACGACGTCCGAAATGTTCCACTACCGATGTGTATCATTAAATCGAAGAACAGAAAATAAAGGAAATATTCATGTTCAATCAGCTTCTGTCGAAAAATGGAAAATAGTTGACATTCTCACTTTCAAGGAAGCATCTCAGTCCAGAAACGTCGCCTTTCACCAATGGGTAGGCACAAAATGCTGGAGTAACTCGGCGGGTGAGGACACGTTTCTTTGATGCTGGTCTGAGATACTGCCTGACCCGCTCAGTCACTCCAGCATTTTGCGCCTACCTTCGATTTAAACCAGCATCTGAAGTTCTTTCCTACACATTTTGTCCTTTCACCAATGCTGTCCCGTCGGATAAGTATATCCTTAGTTTTATAGTATTGCTACCAGGTTTTGTGAATTGGGTTTATGAATTGCAAAATAGTTATGGCTATGCGTTTATGGCATGGTGGTCGTATTGGCCGTATTATTTTGTACATTCGTTGATATGATATCTGCGATATCTGAAACGATTTGTTGACGCCTTGTTCCGTTTCAACTCCGCCGGTAACGGAACAAAGCTCATGGCAGCATTGTATTGAAACTGCTGTTAGAAATTCCGTTGTGGAAATGGATCGATGAGAGGGCGCAATAATGTCGGTGCGACTCATCAGGCTAATGGTATTCATTGTTTACTGACACGGGCAGACCTGATGAGATTTTAGCTTTTTTGTTCCTCGTTGTTTGAGGTCTGGGATGTATTCATTGACTAGCACTTGCTATTTTTCACCTACAGCTAATCTGGCAGTGATTGTGGTACTGTCCCGAGGAAGGTGCGGCCTTTCCAAGTGCATCACTTGCTATCTGGTGGCTATGGCTGTGACTGATCTCTTAGTCATTATCACGGCTGTGATATTTAACCGAGTGGTAGGTATATATTTCCCATTCAGCTTCATGTCCATCACTCCAGTCTGCAGCGTCAGCTTGGTTCTAATTTATGGAATCCAAGACTGTGCAGTCTGGGTGACAGTGATGTTCACACTTGACCGATATATAGCCATTTGTTGCCAGAAGCTGAAAGCAAAGTACTGCACCGAGAAAACAGCGGTCATTGTCATAGAAACAATTTGTGCAGTGAGTTGTGTCAGAAACATTCCATGGTATTTTATATACGAGCCTTCATTTATAACTGACGGCGTCCGCTGGCTCTGCCAAATAAAGTTATCTTTCACTACCTTGCCTGCATGGGGTGCCTTTGATTGGATTCACCGCATCTTAACTCCATGCCTTCCATTCTTTCTGATACTACTTTTCAATGTACTCACCGTCAGACATATTCTAGCTGCAATGAGAACTAGAAGAAGATTAATGTCCAACAGAAACGGAGATAATCAATGTGATCCAGAAATCGAAAACCGGAGAAAATCCATCGTTTTGCTCCTGTTAATATCTTGCGGTTTCATCCTGTCCTGGGCGTTATTCTTCATCACGTTCCTTTATGTTCGGATTGCGAAGGTTCGATATTTCTCGGGTTCTAACTTCAATGATTCAAATTTTACGTTGGAAGAAACCGGAACTATGCTTCAGCTTTTGAGTTCATGTATAAATCCATTCATTTATGCAGGAACGCAGCAAAAAATCAAAGAGCAGTTAATGAGTTGGGTGAAATATCCACTGAATTTCATTGTTACGTTATTTAAATTATGCTGACTTGATTTCCATTTAATCACCCTATGGTGTATTATATCCGTTGATCCAGTTACTGTCTCCATTTCGAATCATGCATTAACTCAATCTCAGGTGTTCCATACAAAGTGAATTTACAGATATGGACGGGCATGGAGACATTGGAAATCGAACACTTGATTGTTTAGAGGCAAAAGGCACCCTGGCCAATAACTTGACATTATACGCGGACTCTGAAATGTATGTCCCATGCCTCGTTCACCATGTACAGACGGATGCACTCGGAGCAAGAGAACGCCATTCAATCGCCTGAGCTTCGCCCGTCAAGCAGTGTCACCGTTGATCTAACTGTAAAATCCGTTTTTCAGCTTTTTTCTGTAAATATTCATCAACTGTGTATTAATCATCCACCTCCTCCACCTTTATAATTCAAAAAATAATATTTAATATTTGCTTTAAGTATAATTTTAAGAAGATATTTTCAAAGACCCACGAAAAAAAACACATCACCAGATGAAAATCAAATTACAGAAGATTCGATTATTGTCGTAACGCGAAATTACAATTAATTACTTATTGACATGCAGCTCACAGACTAAACAATATCAAGCAATGACAGATAAATACAGCAAATGCAAAAGAGCAGGATGGGGTAAAGATCGTATAGCAATCCGAAAAAGTGCGAACTGAAGTACTGACGACTCCTTTCTTGTATCTTGAAAAAGCAGCCAATATGATCAGAGGCCCACTCCACACAGGCCACACTCTTATTTAATTCCTGCCATTAGGAAGAAAGCATAGGAACTTCAAAACTGTAACGTCTAGGTTCGGGAGCAACTTCTTTCAGATCATGAAACACTGCTCCCAAATAAGAGCAGCACCGGAGACCCGGTGTCGATCGCGGCGACGGGTGCTGTCTGTACGGAGTTTCTACGTTCTCTCCGTGAACGCGTGGGTTTTTCCCGAGATCTTCGGTTCCTTCACACACTCCGAAGACGTAGAGGTATACAGGTTAATTAGCTTGGTGTTTGTGTAAATTGTAAATTGTTCCTCGTGTGTGTAGGATAGTGTTAATACGCGGGGATCGCTGGTTGGTGCTGACTCGGTGAGCCGAAGGACCTGTTTCCGCGCAATATCCCTAAACTAAACTAAACTAAACTAAATAAGCTCCGAAGTACATGAATATGCGGCATTTTTTGTTGTTGTTGTCTTTGCGCTATTATTGTTCGTTTACATAATTGTGTTGTTTATTACGATGTTTACTGAGTACTATGTTTAAATTATGTTGTGCTGCTGCAAGCACGAGTATCTTTGTTCAGTTTCGGCGCATTTGACAATAAAACACTCTTCACTCGTAAATAAAGGCCTTTCACTCCTGATACAAAGTCTTATCCCTGCATCGTCTTTTCTGACGTTTTCGACTTTCGTATGTATGCCCTGCAAGTGTTTTCTGAAGTACCACCAACAGTTCTACATGCATTCTTAAAAAAGGTGATCAGTGCTGTACGTCACACCATTTCTTATCAATGCTCGATGTAACAAAAGCATTACATTTGCTCACAATAACCAATAATATTATGTTTTGTCTGCTTGCAAACTAATTCCCAGCGAACCATGTTGCTTTGCATCTCAAAGTTCGGTTATATCGCAGTTTACTCAAAATGTAATTTGTCATCCTAAAATCTAAGTTTCAATGCCGCCTGTTGTCCTCTTTGCAACTAAGTTTCCCACCTGTCATTGGCAATCGGCAAATTTAGCAACCACTCATTTGCAGCTTTCATTTAAGACATTTGTGTAAGTTACATAATATTGAGACTTATGCACTTATACCACTGGCACATCACTTGTTATATTTATCCATCGGAAAATAGACCAAATTGTGCACCGGTCCATTTCTTGTCAGGTAGCCAAACTCCGCTAATCCGAGTAGGTTATCTCGTATGCGACGAGCATTCATTTTCCATAATCATGTTTGATGCTGCAATCTATCAGATGTGTTCCGAAAATCCAAATGTATCAACATTATCGTTTCACTTTTATCCGCTGCACTTGCTACTGGACTCATAGAAATAAACAGCACGAAAATAGATCCTTATAAACTGAGCTGGTTTCATCTGACAGCATTTATTAATTATTGGTGGAAATGAAATATCTTATTATGCAAGGAACCTTAGATTTGCTGAGATTGGCTAGATAAAAGAAATATGGACATTAGGATAATGGAATCTCCGGTCAAAATTCCACAACGTTCTCCTGGGCCCTGCCATTTATTGTGTACTTCATGCCTTGGGTTAACTTCCTCAACTGCATAAATTCGGGCTCGTTCGAATTCCGCTACATCTGTTATTCTATGATCCAATTCCCCAATTGATGCAGATCTTGTTGTGGTTTAGGCATTCATTCCTCTCCGCCACTCAACTCATACCTTCATACGTTCAAAGAACAGAATTTTTGCTCTCAACCCAATTCTCCCGCTTTGGTCCCATAACTCCTGCCAACCTTACTAATCAATAATCTGTCATTGATGGCCTCCACTGTCGTCTGTGGTAATGAATTCGACAGACACACCACCTTCTGACGAAATAAATTCCGTTTTACCTCCTTTCTGAAGGCACATCCTTTTAATCTGAGTATATGGCCTCTGGTCATCAACTCTCCCACTGTTGGAAACATCCTCTCCACATTCATTCTACCGGGCATTTTACTCATCCCTAAGTTTTTATGAGGTCCCGTCACATCCTTTTAAACGCCAGATTACAGGCCTTAGTGCCTATAAACGCTCATCATATGTTAACACAATCATCCCTGGAATCATTCTGGTAAACCTGCTGGGATCGTCTCCAAGGCCAGCACAGCCTTCCTCAGATTTGGCACAAAACTACTCACAATACTGTGCTTGATAAAGCCTCAGCAATACATCTCTATTATTGTATTCTAGCCCTCTCGAATGAAATGCTACCATTGCAGTCGCCTCACATACTCATTGATTGTCGCCTGTAAAAAATACTGATACGGCGAAGTGTTTTCTAATCCGAATGATTAACATACATGGCATCAACATGGCATCACTAACGGATCCAGCTCCGATCCTGCCACAAACCTCCAATCTGGAAAACTACCTGGATAACAACTCTCCTCTACCACCTTCTGATACCCACCATCAAGCCAATTATGTAGCCATTTGGTTAGCTCTCACAGAATCCCAGATCTTAGCCTACGTTTAAGGAACTTGTCAAATGCGTTGCTAAAGTCCATGTAAATAATGTCCAAAGAACTGCATTGGTCACTGGTTATTCCCAATTAGTCCTGACTGTTCTAAGTGCAAATAGATCATGCCTGTCAAAATCCTCTCACATTCATTTACTACGCTATCGAGAAGGTCGATCCGCAGATTGTCTTTCAGTCCTTCCCCAATATAGGCCAAATGCTATCCACACTCCAATAGCCCAGGACGTCACCTTTGGCGAAGGAAGATACAAATCACCTCTGCCAGGGCCCCCGCATTTCTATACTTCCTCTCCACGGAACCTCATGGTATATCTCGGCAGGCCGTTATCCACGTATTCGTTCCTCAACACTGCCAGCACCCCCTCGCCGTAATGGCCGTGTGCTTCTGGACGTCCCTATACTATTCCTCCAATTCCCTTGTATGAACTTCCCAATGGTAAATGAAGATGAGAGGTATTCATTTAAGACCTCGTCCATCTCGTATGGCTCCACGCGTAGACGACCATACCACCATTAAAATAACCTGTTCCCCTTTACTTTTAATATAGTTATAGGATCCATTAACAGTTCCCTTTACCATATGTGCCAAGCATATTCTTGTTATCATTCTGACGTGCTTCTTAAAAGCGTGCTCCTGCACTCTTCTGCTACCACCCATTTTTAGAAGAACAAATTCCCTTTTCAGTTTCAGTTTCAATTTCAGTTTAGTTTATTGTCACGTGTACCGAGTACAGTGAAAAGCTTTTGTTGCGTGGGAGCCAGTGGAAAGACAATACATGATTACAACCGAGCTATTCCAAGTGTACATATCAATGATCAGGGAATAACGTTTAGTGCGACGTTTCGCCAGTAAAATCCGATCAAGCATAGTGCGATGGTCCCGTGTGAAGTAGATGGTTGAACCCGAAGAGAGACACAAAATGCTGGAGTATCTCAGTGGAACAGGCAACATCTCTGGAGAGAAGGAATCGGTTTCGGGCCGAGACCCTTCTTCAGCCGTCAGGGGAAAGGAAACGAGAGATATAGACAGATATAGAATAAATGAATGAAAGATATGCAAAAAAGTAATGATGATAAAGGAAAATTGCCATTGTTAGCTGTTTTCCCGGTGAGAACGGGAACCTGATGCGTCTTGGGTGGGGGAGGGATGGAGAGAGAGATGGGGTGTAGGGGTTACTTGAAATAAGATAAATCGATATTCATACCACTGGTTTGTAAGCTGCCCAAGGGAAATAGGAGACGCTGGTCCTCCAATTTGCAATTACCCTCACTCTGACAATGGAGGAGCCCAAGGGCAGAGAGGTCAGAGTGGGAATGGGAAGGGAAATTAATTTGTCAAACGGAAGATCGAGTAAGTCCAGGTGGTCCGAGCAAAGGTGTTCAGCGAAACGATCGCCCATTCTACGTTTGGTCTAGCCGATTAATAAGATTCCACATCTTGAACAACGGATACAATAGATGCGAGTGAAAGAGGTGCAATTAAACCTCTGCCTAACCTGACAGGACCGTCATGGTCCCTGGATAGATTCGAGGGAGGAGGTATAATGACAGGAGTTGCATCTCGTGCGGTTGGAGGGGAAGGTACCTGCGGAGGGGCGTAGTTTGAGTGGGTAGGGAGAATTAACCAGGGAGTTGCGGAGGGAAATGTATCTGCGGAAGTTGGAAAGGGGTGGAGGTAGAAATAGGTGACTCGTGCTGGGATCTAGTTGGAGGTGGCGTAAAAGTCGGAGGATTCTGTGTTGTACGCGACGGCTGATGGGGTGAGATGTAAGGCCAAGAGGGATTCTGAAACTGTTAGGACTAGGGGCGGGGGGGGGGGGGGGGCAAGGGCGGATTTGCCGAGCAACGAGGACACACGTGCGAGTGTCTCGTCTATGATGGAAGAGGCGTTCCCTATTCACTAAAGAATTGAGGACTCATCAGGTGTCCTATTATGTCTTGGGCGCAGATGCGGCATAGACGGAGAGCGGGGAAAAGGAGATAAAGTATGTATAGGAAGCAGGGTGGGAAGACATGTAGTCGAGACAGTTGTGGGAATCAGTGGGTTTGTAATAGATGCCAGTCCATAGTCTATCTCCTGTAATGGAGACGGTGAGATCAAGAAAGGAGAGGGAGGTGGCGGAGATGGTTTAAATGAATTTGAGTGCATGTTGGACATTGGTGGTGGTTGTGGTAGATAATACTTCTGGACTGCTCTCTGGTTGCGGTAGAATGGTTCAGTTGCCTGATAACAGATGGGAAGAAAGTGGCCGTGAATCTGGAGGTATGCGATGCACACCTCTGTACCCTTTGCCCGATGGGAGAGGGGAGAAGAGGGAGTAACCAGATCGGGAATAGTCCTTAAATATACTGTTGGACTTGCCGAACGCACGTACATGTATCATTCTTTGCATAATTGCCATGGCATTTATGATGTTCCCTAGTTTAATATCGTTGATAATAGCTTATAGCACTTTCCCATTGATAGGTTGAAGGTAACTGAACTGTATTTTATGTTCCCTTGTACAAAGCAAATTACCCTCACCGTTAGCAAGGCACTCTGTGTGCATTTTCCTGAATGTTCACCACCTAGTATATCTCCCCTGCAACAGGCTTTATAACAGATATTACATTCTGCCTGTATCTCTCTCACTGCCGCGAGCCAGTCATCCACGTCTCCAATATCGACACCCAAACAATTCCCACCCTCCTGCCATTTTCAAACCTCACACATTCATTGTCCAGCATAAAATGTAATATTACTTATGCCATTTTTTCAAACGCGCGTAATATGAAACATTACTTTTTTCTCAATCCATATAACCATATAACCATATAACAATTACAGCACGGAAACAGGCCATCTCGGCCCTACAAGTCCGTGCCGAACAACCTTTTTCCCTTAGTCCCACCTACCTGCCCTCATACCACAACCCTCCATTCCCTTCTCATCCATATGCCTATCCAATTTATTTTTAAATGATACCAACGAACCTGCCTCCACCACTTCCACTGGAAGCTCATTCCACACCGTTACCACTCTCTGAGTAAAGAAGTCCCCCCTCATGTTACCCCTAAACTTCTGTCCCTTAATTCTGAATTCATGTCCTCTTGTTTGGATCTTCCCTATTCTCAAAGGGAAAAGCTGGTCCACATCAACTCTGTCTATCCCTCTCATCATTTTAAAGACCTCTATCAAGTCCCCCCTTAACCTTCTGCGCTCCAGAGAATAAAGACATAACTTATTCAACCTTTCTCTGTAACTTAGTTGTTGAAACCCAGGCAACATTCTAGTAAATCTCCTCTGTACTCGCTCTATTTTGTTGACATCCTTCCTATAATTGGGCGACCAAAATTGTACACCATACTCCAGATTTGGTCTCACCAATGCCTTGTACAATTTTAACATTACATCCCAGCTTCTATACTCAATGCTCTGATTTATATCCTCAAAATAAATTTTTGCTTTAAGAAACCGGCGTTCTTTTTTCGTTCAAGTCCAAACAACTATTCGTGGATTGAACCGCACATATTGCCGCTTGGAAACAAAAAACCTCCAGAGGTTTGAATCTTGATCAAAAGACAAAATGCTGGTGGAACTCTATGAGTCGGGCATTATCTATGGAGGGAATATGCAGACGAAATTAGAAACAACATCTTTATTCGTACTCTGAAGTCGAAGTGATGACTTAGAGTATGAAGAACGGTCCCGACACCTGTCCATTACCTCCACAGATTCTGCCAGGCATGCTGACTCCCTACAGCACTTTGTGTTTTCTATAGACCCGTGTTTCCGCCACAACTATTGCTCGCAGAATTTGGGTTGAAATTGAATGATATGCCAGATTAATAAATTTACATATTTTATTCACATTGTACATACTTCACGTTCCAAATATCTGACAATTCATGAGAACATCCCATTGTTTTAACCGTAATATTTTCTGTTGTACATCAGTTTACAGGACACGTTCATCAACGTTTATATAGACACACACACACACATCTATCTATCTATCTATCTATCTATCTATCTATCTATCTATCTATCTATCTATCTATCTATCTATCTATCTATCTATCTATCTATCTATCTATCTATCTATCTATCTATCTATCTATCTATCTATCTATCTATCTATCTATCTATATTATAATATTAAAACTCTGTGGCAGCTGGCTGGCTGGCTGTGTTTCTGCCTGACTTGTGGTTGCCAGCCTGTCGGTGCCAGCCTTTGATTCGTTGCTACGCCAACACTAGACCCACAAACGCCCAGAATTTTTCCATTTCGGTAGAAATTTCACTTTTCATTCCAAGTATCCACTCCCGATTAAATGTCGTCATGTTTATGTACACATTTTTAATGAAATCCTTCCCCCCCCCCCCCCCCCCCCCCCCCCCCCCCCCCCCCCTCACACATTTTGTCGCCTCCCGCTGGCCAGCGAACATAACGGCTGCTGGCGCCCGCATCACGCCTCAAAGACGCCATTTAAAAACAGCCGCACTGCTGAGTCCTGAACGGCTTGAGTTGGAGGACTACGTCTCCCGTGGGGGCTACGGGTAGGGAACGGCTGCGTTGAGGGAGCAGTCCCAACGGGTCTGCACTTGGTCTAGTATATGCGTGTGTGTGTGTGTGTGTGTGTGTGTGTGTGTGTGTGTGTGTGTGTGTGTGTGTGTGTGTGTGTTGTGTGTGTGGTGTGTGTGTGTGTGTGTGTGTGTGTGTGAGGGAGGGGAGGCAGAGAGGGGGGGTATAGAGAGGGAGGGTGAAGCGGAGTGGGATAGAGATGGAGGGGGTAGAGAGGGAGGGGGGTGGGTAGAGAGGGAGTGGGAGAGGGAGGGGAGAAAATTAGAGACGGAGGGTAGAGGGAGGGGAGGCGGTAGAGAGGTGGAGGGGCCGAATGGGAGTGGCGCAGAGAGAGAGGGAGTAGTGAGAGAGAAGAAGGGGGTATAGGGAGAGGGAGTGGGCAGAGTGTGGGGGAGGGAGGGTAGAGAGGAAGAGGGAGGGAGAGGGAGGGGGTAGTGGGGGAGGGGCGTTGAGAGGGTGGGAGAGAAGGTGGATAGGGAGGGGTAATCTACCTGCTCCACCCCTTCCCATCTCCCTACTCCACACCCCCACACCCCCATCTCCCTCTATCACCCCACTCCCCACCCTGTCACCCTCCTCCTCATTTCCCTCATCTTCCTCCCCTCACCCCCATACACTGCCCCAGGACCTACCCAGGTCGTAGAGCAGCGCCAGGACCTAGAACTCGGCCTGGTTCTCGTACTCGGGCTGGGGCAGCTGCCACCACTCCTCGTTCACCGCGAGCGCTTGAGTGCCCCTCCCACCCGGAGTGTCCCGTCCTGCCTTGCGAGTGCATTGTGACGTCACTCGGTTTTTTTTCCACATGGGTGAGTTTTTTGGGACTGTTTTTAAAAATTTAAGGGTTATTAACTTCAGAACTATAGGTGGGAATGCGACAGGAAGATGTTTATTGCCAAGACGGGAAAAATGGCAGGAGGGTATGTGAAAATGGGAAGGTTGTGGACTAGCGTTTGGCATAATATAGGAAAAGCAGATTGACACATCATGGGCACACACACACACACACACACACACACAAGGCAAATACTTTAATGAATGGATATATTATATTCGGGTTTAAACTTTCTTATATATATATATATCTATACACAATATAATTACTGCACTTCGAGAGCATCGCCCTTCGCCATTTCTTTTGCATCCTTTCTCTTAATCATGTCACACGGGTGCTCCGAACTCCATTTTTTGTTTTGCTTTCTTTGTCGAAATGAACTTTTTCCAAGAAGTTTCGCTAGATGTCTGAAGCAAGAACTCTCATCACTTCGGCCATATTTCCGTCGTTACAATCCATGATTGTCCCTGAATTACGTTCTTCAACGTACTGCGCTAAAAAAAATCTGGATGCTGACATCATGACTTACAAAGTAAATACATACTTTTATCTTCTCTCCAGCAGGACCAAACGTTTCGTCGCGGTGTCCTTGCGGAAAAAGTGCAACAACATTGAGTTCCTGCAGCTGACGTATTTGTAGATAAATGTTCTCCCAACCGCACAAGCACTTCACGCATGCTCATCACCAATGTCTGAGATGCGCATTTTACCAATACCTCTATTGTATAAACATTTAGTAACAGGATACATTGTGTGTTGGAGAGAACTGAAATAAATAAAAGTCGTAAGGTGAGGAGAATTGGATGCGCAGCCACACGACGAATGAAAAAAAGGAGGTGAGATGAGGTATAAAAGTTGGGAAGTCATGTTGCAGCTGTAAAAAAAACTTTAATTCGACCAGATATGGAGTATTGTGTACAGTTCAGATTGTCACATTATAGGAAGCACGTGAAGGCTTCGGGATAGATGCTAAAGAGGTCCCCAGGATGTTGCGCGGATTGAGAATGTTAAGTGTAAGTAATGTAAATGATAACTGATCATTTATTGTATTATTCTTCGTTGCAATACTAATTTGTCTTGTAGATACGTTAACGTGCCGGTAAAGCTGCAGACAGTAGCAATTTGATTGTTCCGATCGCGTTTCAGATGACAATTAATCTCTCTTGACTATTGACTCCTAAAAGGATGGATTGTTTCTCTGGAGCGACGGAAACTGAGAGATTAGCTGCTCGAAATTAACAAATTGATGAGGGCGTGCATAAAGTAATAGTCATAGTATTTTAATCCAGTGTGGAAACATGAATTCCAAAGCCCGAGGTTTAAGATGACTTGGGGGTGGGGGCATGAAGTCTGTAGGACCTTTCCAAAGCAAGTTGTTTTGGACAGAGCGCATTGCATAGAATGCGCTGCCAGTGTCGATTGGAGATCATATGCTGTAGCAACATTTAAAGGGCATTTAGACCGATCATTAAACAATCGGGCATTGGAGGGATACCAACCTCTGCAGGACAATGACATTGTTAGCAACCTTTGTGGCAGATGTACTGTGTTATATTGTATATGTTAACGTTGTATGTTCGATAAGAGTATCAAAGATGCGCACTTCTTCCAACAATTTTAATTCTTCGAGAGCTTGCGTATTAAGTCAAATGGATATATCACAGCCTTCTTTAGCTCTTCTCTGAATTTCCTCTGGGTCCCTGCATAAATGCACGTGTTAGTGCAACAACTCCAGAGCTGGAGCATATATCCACTTTCCTGTAGAATGAAGCTTGGGTCATTGAAATTGGATCCTGCAAAATAACTACCGCTTGCATATCGCACATAAAATAAATTTACAACATACGTCACCCATAATATTGGGAAACTCCCAGATATGGAAAGTAATAATACAATGGACTTTTTCCGGTTCTCCATCTCTGGGTCGCTCCGATTCTCTCCTTTGCTTTTGCCGCAGAGTCTTCTGCGAGCTCTATTGGCAGCTAAAATGTTCCTGATCGTCAGAGCGTTGAGAAAGATGATCAAAAGGAAAGGGAAACATGGAGTCAGGATACGATCTAACCATTCATAAGCGGCCCAACCAGTTGAAGTGTAAAATGCTGAGCGTATGCTGCAGAACCAGTGCACATTGTCTATGATGTACAACGGTTCATACATAAAGTAGCATGGAATGTTTCTAAGAAAACTGAAGGCACAAACTGTACCTATGACCGCCGCCGCCGTTTTCTCATTGCAGCATGTAATCTTCAGCTTCTGCCAACAAATGGCCACAAAGCGATCAAAGGTGAAAGCGACAGTTAACCAGACCGAGCAGTCTCTGGCTGTATATGTCACGACTGCAGTAATACTACAACCAGTAGTGTGGGTTAGAAAACTCAGCTGGAAATAAATACCACGGATTCGATTCAATATCACCGCCGTAATCACGATCAGTAGATCCGACACGGCCATGGATACCAGGTACAGGGTGATACATCTGGAAAGACCACACCTTCCTCTGGACAAGATTACAATCGCTACAAGATTTGCTACAAGGAAGAAAGAGCGGAATGAGTGTGGTAGGTAAAGTAGAATTCCTTACAAATACAACTGCCTTACCGATGGGGCGTTGAGCGATCGCTGGAAAACGTACCTGGGACAGCAAACGCGGCAAACACAGGATAGTAAATTGCAAATACGGGACCAGTCACCGGGTTATGCATTTTACGACAAGTCGTTGGTTCCGTGTCCACGGACCGCCAAATAATCCTATATTTATACTAAATGTTAATTCCATTGAGACATTTATATTACAACATCATTCGTGTTTCCTACACGAACACGAGTAAACAGACCAGAATCGCCATTGATAGGATTATTATATATAGTTATATTGCAGAATTTTACATTTGACTATAATCACAATCTGGACAGTCCCACTCGAAGGACTTAATTGCTAAATCGCATCAGTTGCTGCCCTTTATCCATACACTGAAACAATATTATAGAGATTGTATTTAGTCGTGAATTTGCAGCATTTTGGATCATCGAATTATTAAGCTGAAGAGCTTTCACCTCTTTGCAGGGGATTCATAGCAAAAGGATTGGAGTATAGGAGCAAGGTGGTTCTACTACAGTTGTACAGGGTCTTGGTGAGACCACACATGGAGTATTGCGTACAGTTTTGGTCTACTGATCTGAGGAAAGACATTCTTGCGATAGAGGGAGTACAGAGAAGGCTCACCAGACTGATGCCTGGGATGTCAGGACTTTCATATGAAGAAAGACTGGATAGACTCGGCTTGTACTCGCTAGAATTTAGAAGATTGAGGGGGGATCTTATAGAAACTTACAACATTCTTAAGGGGTTGGACAGGCTAGATGCAGGAAGATTGTTCCCGATGTTGGGGAGGTCCAGAACAAGGGGTCACAGTTTAAGGATAAAAGGGAAATCTTTTTGGACCGAGATGAGAAAAATATTTTTCACAGAGAGAGTGGTAAATCTCTGGAATTCTCTGCCACAGAAGGTAGTTGAGGCCAGTTCATTGGCTATATTTAAGCGAGTTAAATGTGGTCCTTGTGGCTAAAGGTATCAGGGGGTATGGAGAGAAGGCAGGTACAGGATACTGAGTTGGATGATCAGCCATGATCATATTGAATGGCGGTGGGCTCGAAGATCCGAATGGCCTACTCCTGCACCTATTTTGTATGTTTCTATGTTTCTATGAAAGAGTTGCATAGTGGTTTTCCTGTTTAGTTGATAGGTAAACATGTAAAAGCCGTTTAACAAACCCCGAAAATCAACATTAGTTCATTCCAATATTTAAAATGATTAATGGAACTTGACTTGAGAATTTCTACTGGAATATTCTTTCTACTGAAGTTGATTCGGTATTCACAACTGAATGCATGCAGTGCCAATGTCTAGGAATTACCATTCCAGTGCACCTTCATCAATTATCTGTAAATTATCACTACTGTACGTGTGCAATCGGGGTAAAACTGATTGAGATGCTACAAAGGAAAGGGTACTGGAAGGGATTGGTTGAGTTTGTCTGAACCTGGCATATCTTTGATGGGTTAAATTGTTATATATTCTGTCCCAAGAAAACGGGTAACGTCCTATTGGAAATAGGAGCAAGTTCTTATGAAATGGCAATAACTTGGAACGTTTTAATCGGAATAGATGTTACCTGGAATTGACATTTTTAATTCAGACACTGCACCACCTTCTGTGATATCAACGTTTTCAATGTCCATTTCAGGCTTGTGTCCCACCCGCAGCCATCATTGTTAATTCCGAACATACTATTGCATATTGAATGGATTATCCTTCGCAGATTCAACAAAATCCTACCGCCTTCACATATTCCCCCCTCACCCTCTTCACAATTTCAATGGGGATCGTGCACTTCGCGACATGGAAGCCAAGCTTAGATTGTGGACAAGCGTTTCCCTTTGAGAATAGGGAAGATTCAAACAAGAGGACATGACTTCAGAATTAAGGGACAGAAGTTTAGGGGTAACATGAGGGGGAACTTCTTTACTCAGAGAGTGGTAGCGGTGTGGAATGAGCTTCCAGTGTAAGTGGTGGAGGCAGGTTCGATGGTATCATTTAAAAATAAATTGGATAGGCATATGGATGAGAAGGGAATGGAGGGTTATGGTATGAGTGCAGGAAGGTGGGACTAAGGGAAAATAATTGTTCGGCACGGACTTGTAGGGCCGAGATGGCCTGTTTCCGTGCTGTAATTGTTATATGGTTATATGGTTATATGTGTGCCCACTTGGCAGAACATCAGATCGCAGACCACGAGAGCGATTTGCATCCCGTCAGCCTCCCACTGTAAATTTACCATCTCACTCTTGCGTTGATCTATCGGTCTGTGCTCTTCTGTATTGCTGCAACGAACCGGTGAGCTAGCTGGAGAAACACCTCACCTTCCGTCTGGGCTCGTTGCGGTCTTTCAGATTCAAGCTGAACTCTACAACGTAAGGTAAGGCGCTCCGTTTGAGACCATAAATCCTTCAAGTGCAGGCAGAGGAATCAGTCATTCGGTACTTCGATCCTGTTCCCTCCTGTAATAGGGTGGTAAACCATGTTTTCTCGTCATCTGACCTGCTCCGACCCCATAACACTGCATTCCTTTACATAGAAACATAGAAGCTAGGTGCAGGAAGAGGCCATTCGGCCATTCGAGCCAGCACCGCCATTCATTGTGATCATGGCTTCAGTGATTGATTCTTTTTAAAAGTATCCCGTTTTTGAATATATTCATAGATTGAATTTCCACAACATTCTGATGCAGATATTCACATTTTTGAAACAAAATGTTCTTGTTCACCTCAATCGTAAATAGGCATTCCCTTCCTCTGATAACGGCCCATTGTATTCACTATGACGGATAACATACTCCTCACGTTTAGCCTCGCAGTCGCAAAGACGTTTACGTCTCACTGACACGACGGCCTTGCAATTTCCAGTCGCGCCTCATTCAAGACGTTTGTCGTGGGACAAACCGACACCCCCCCCCCCCCCCCATATCCAGGATCAGCCTGATGAACCTGCCCTTTTTTTTATTAAGACGTCAAATCGTCCACAATAATCCCGATGCGCCTTGATCAGGTGCAATTAAATACATAGGTGTTTACTCCAAAGCCCCGGGAAATAAAACCAGTAAAATATTCACCTTTCTGATATCCTGCTGCACATCTATGTTCATCTGCATTCGGCGTTTCATTTAGAATAACCTCTAAAGTACTTAGTGCTTGAACCTCTGTCCTCTGGTCCTCGAACCCCCTCCTCTGGACAAAAGAGCCTGTGCATCTACCCGATCAATTCCTCTCATGGGTTTGTATACCTCGATAAGATCTCCCCTCATCCTCCTGCGCTCCATGGAATAGAACAGATCAGATGCAACGTTGAGCAGATGGAGCGGAAGATGGAATTCGACAAGTGCGAAGTCAAATCTGGGTAAAACATACGTACACTGTAAATAGCGGGGCACTTAATAACATCGACGAACAAAAGGAACGTGAACGAAATGCACTGTCCATTGGTAGCTGCAAGACAGATAGATATCGCGGCGAATTAGGCACAAGGCATGCTTACCTTCATGTTTCACGGTATAGAATATAAACGTAGGGACAGTGTGCTACAATTTTACAAAACTTTGGCGAGCTAGCACTTGAAATAGTGTGCTGAGCTCTGCTCGGCACCAAGGGAAGGGAGTTATTGCATTGGAGTGCAGAGAATATTAAACAAAATCACAATCACAAGAATACTTTATTAGCCAAGTATGTTTTGCAATATACGAGGAATTTCATTTGCCGCCAGTCATGCAAATAAAAAGCAACGGAACACACAAAACACATGTTAGCATAAACATCCACCACATTGACTCCTCCACATTCCTCAATGTGATAGAAGGCGAAATATTTGACAACTTAAGTTACAGATGATGCTAGTAAGCTGGAAAGAGTGCAGAGATGCTTGACCAGGTCTCAAGGCCGCGATCTACAGGTAAAGGTGGACCGCATTCCTCAGAGCTCATGAGACCAATGCGTGATCTATAGCCGTACATAAAACCACGAGGGGAATAGATAGGGTGAATACACAGTCGTTCACCCAACGTAGGGAAATCAGGAACCAGAAGGCATTAGTTTAAGGTAAGAAGAGCAACATTTAGTAGGAGAATGAGGGGCAAGCTTTGCCATCAGAGGATGGTGGTATTTGGAACAAACTGTCAGCCGAGGTACACAAAATTGCTGGAGGAACTCAGCGGGTGCAGCAGCATCTATGGAGCGAAGGAAATAGGCGACGTTTCGGGCCGAAACCCTTACAATTCAAAATAGCGTGATGCAACGCATTTGACGGAACGCAATATTGCAAGGGAATAATGTGGAGGCGTAACGTATATTAGTAGCAGGACAGAAACATATGATTACATTTCACACGATATAAAGATACCATACCTCCTCAGTCACCTTTGAAACTTCGTCATTTCTTAAACCCATGGCTACTTATTTTTTGACACTTACATTATCTATGTCTCATATTTTATGTCAGCCGAGGTAATTGAGTTAGGACTATAACAGCATTTAAAAACACACGGAAAGATACAGAGAAAGGAAAGGTTTCGAGAAATATTAGTCAAACACGGGCAAATGGGACTACCTAAGATGGGGCATCTTGGTTGGCATGGGCAAGTTGCGCAAAGGGCCTGTTTCTGTACTTAATGACTCTCCGAGTCTATACTGCCTGGCCGTCTGAGTTAAATTGCACTTTAAGGTTTGCTCAAATATTTTGTTTCGCCTGGGTTAACCTGTAAATTAAAGTTCATCCTAATATTCACCCATATCTCAACAGTGGCAAGGTCTCAATACTCAGGTGGTTCTCCAAAAACAAATCTGACCTTATATTTGAAAGTGAGTAGATAGCTACAGATTACAGAAAATGGGTAGAGAAAATATAAATATAACAATTCAAAATAGCGTGATGCAACGCATTTGACGGAACGCAATATTGCAAGGGAATAATGTGGAGGCGTAACGTATATTAGTAGCAGGACAGAAAAATATGATTACATTTCACACGATATAGAGATACCATACCTCCTCAGTCACCTTTGAAACTTCGTCATTTCTTAAACCCATGGCTACTTATTTTGTTGACACTTACATTATCTATGTCTCATATTTTATGTAACTCCAGCCATTCACCTCGTATCTTCCTTCACTCCAGGCAAATCAAACCCAGCCTATCCAATCTTTCCCATTACTAAAGTTCAACAATTAGGCAACATCCTGGTGAGCCCCCTCTGAACTCTGACCTGCGTAACCACACCCAGAATAGGACAACCAGAGGTGCACGAAATATTGCACGTGCGATCTAACCAGTATTTTGTAAAGTTGAATTTCAACATTACGGCTCATTGTTTATATGTTATGGTTTATTCAATGTAAGCCGCATACCATACGGGTTCTTAACTTCCTTCACTACGCGTGTTGCCACTTGCAAGGGGCCATGGACTTGAACATTCAAACATCAGCATTCATCAGTGCCCTCCATTTGCTATGTGTGTATTTACTGCTTACTTCACTTCCAACATTGCATAAGGGTGCATTTGTCGGGATTAAATTCAATCTGCCAACCATCCGCCCAACTATCCATCTGATCTATGTTCTGCTGCAGCCTTAGACAAATTCCTTATTATCCACAACACCACACACGCATCGTACACGAACTAATTAACTAACTACATGCCGCCGATGTATATCATGAAATAATAGGATCGCAATACACCATTGGTCGCAGGCCTCCAATCAGAATTATTTTTATTCATTTCTAATTTCTACCTATTATTAGTAAGAAAAACCTAGATCCAAGCAGCTCGCTTTCGACCTCCTAACCTTCAATAGACCGTTTATGTTGTGATTGTTGAACAGAACGCCGCCTGTTAAGATCAAGAATTGTGAAACTGTACAAATGTACTCAATGGTGCAAACTGTATATTCATTCATAATTTTGAAACGTTACACCTTTAAAGCGCCGTCTATATCATCACGCTAGATTTCTCGCATGCCATCTATGATATAAACAATTAGATTCTTGGGCACAACATCGTCCGTGCTCATCCGTCAATTCGTTCACAGACATCCACCAGGTGGTGTCGTCAGCGATGACAGACTCGCCTCCAGACTGTCTGGCTCTTCGCCTTTTTGGGGTTTGTTTGTGTGTTTTAAAAAGTATGTGTTAATGTTCTCTGCGGTGTTTTGTGTGGGGGATGGGGGGTCGGGGTGGTCGGGGGAAACTTCCTTTAAATCTCGTACCTTGCTGGAGATGCCCGCACCTTCTACGCCCGCACCTCCAGACTCAGGAACAGCTTCATTCCCAGAGCTATAGCGGCTCTGAACTGGCCCTGCTGAGTGCCCCCCACCCCCATGGACTGTCTCCCTCGGATGGTCACGTCACACAGACACATCTGCACTTTAGTCTGTTTGAACTGTTTTGACTGTTTTACTGTTTTAATGTTCTTTTTACAAACTATGTTCTCGGGGTATCTAAATCTAAATGTATTAGTTATTTAAGTTATGACATCGGATGGAAGCTGCATACCAAATCTCGTTGCAATTTATTCCCGGTAGTATTTCCGGTCGCTTTGCGGCCTAACATTATGGAACTGACATAAACGTACTTTATCAATCTGTTTACCACTTGACGTTGACACTCATTTAAACGTTGAGCCAACGTTTAAAGGAGTGTCAGCCCGTTACCAGCCACAAAGTTTCTCCTGATTCCCGATTATGTGTTCAGGTTGTAGCTCGGTAGGACATCCTTCGTGTCTCTTCTCTTCCATACACGTTGTTAATATAATTAACTTACTCGCTTGGTTGTTTCAGAGAGCAGCTAAAAGGCAAGCATGCATGCGGGATTGGAATAGCCTATCGGTGTCTGGTAAACATAGACCATAGAACAGTGTAGCACAGAAACAGGACCACATCGGCCCACGGTGTCTGTGCCATACACAATGCCTAAGTAATTTAATTCCCTCTGCCTATGCAGTGTATTCAGAAAGTATTCGACCCTTCACCTTTTCCACATTTTGTTACGTTACAGCCTTATTCTAAAATGGATTAAACTTTTTTTTTAAATCATCAATCTACACAAAATGCCCCATAACAAAATAACGAAAACAGATTTTAGACATTTTTGCAAATAAAAAGAATAACTGAAATATCACATTTACATAAGTATCCAGACCGTTTACTCGGTACTTTGTTGAGGCACCTTCGGCAGCGATTATAGCCTCAAGTCTTCTTCGGTATGGCGCTACATCTTGCCACGCCTGTATTTGGGTAATTCTTTCCATTCTTCTCTGCAGATCCTCTCAAGCTCTGTCAGGTTGGATGGGGAGCGTCGATGCACAGCCATTTTCATGTCCCTCAAGAGATGTTCGATCAGGTTCAAGCCCGAGCTCTGGCTGGGTCACTCAAGGACATTCACAGACTTGTCACTAAGCCACTCCTACGTTGTCTTGGCTGTGTGCTCAGTGACGTTGTCCTGTTGGAAGGTGAACACAGGGTCGTTGTCCTGTTGGAAGGTGACCCTTCAGTCTGAGGTCCAGAACGTTCTGGGGCAGGTTTTCATCGAGGATATCTCTGTACTTTGCTCCGTTCATATTTCCCTCGATCCTGACTAGTTTCCCAATTCCTCCCGCTGAAAAACGTCCCCAGAGCAAGATGCTGCCATCACCAGGCCTCACCGTATGTATGGTATTGCCAAGGTGATGAGCGGTGCCTGGTTTTCTCCAGACGTAACACTTGCCATTTATCCAAAGAGTTCAATCTTGGTTTCATCAGACCAGATAATCTTGTTTCTCATGGTCGGGCGACTGTTGCCGGTCGTCGAGCGCCGGCAGCTGCCACCACTCCTCGTTCACAGCGAGCGCTTGAGTGCCCCTCCCTCCCGGAGTGTCCCGTCCTGCCTTACGAGTTCATTGTCGCGCCACTCGGGGGTTTTTCCGAAATGGTGAATTTGTTTGGGCTGTTTTGAAAATTTAATGGATTAATAACTTCGGAACTATATGTGGGAATGCGACAGGAAGATGTGTATTGCCAAGACGGGAAAAATGGGAGTAGGGTATGTGAACATGGGAAGGCTGTGGACTAGCGTTTGGAATATGATAGGAAAAGCAGATTGACACATCGTGGGCACACACACACAAACAAGACAAATACGTTTAGTTATATGGATGTATTATATTCGGGTTTAAACTTTCTTATATATATACAGTATATATATACATATAATTACTGCACTTTGAGAGCATCGCCCTTCGCCATTTATTTTGCATCCTTTCTCTTAATCATGCCACGGTTTCTCCGAACTCCCATGCTTTGTTTTCTTTCTTTGTCGAAATGAAAAATTTCCAAGAACTTTCGCTAGATGTCTGAAGCAAGAACTCTCATCACTTCAGCCATATTTCCGTCGTTACAATCCACGATTGTCCCTAAATTACGTTCTTCAACGTACAGCGCTAAAAAAAATCTGGATGCTGACATCATGACGTGCAAAGTAAATACATAGTTTTATTTTCTCTCCAGCAGGACTAAACGTTTCGTCGCGGTGTCCTTGCGGAAAAAGTGCAGTAACATTGAGTTCCTGCAGCTGACGTATTTGTAGATAAATATTCTGCCAACCACACAAGCACTTCACGCATACTCATCACCAATGTCTGAGATACGCATTTTACCAATACCTCTATTGTATAAACATTTAGTAACAGGATACATTGTGTGTTAGAGAGAACGGAAATAAATTAAAGTTGTAAGATGAGGAGAATTGGATGCGCAGCCACACGACGAATTAAAGAAAGGAGGTGAGATGAGATATAAAAGTTGGGCAGTCATGTTGCAGCTGTAAAAAAACTTTAATTCGACCAGATATGGAGTATTGTGTACAGTTCAGATTGTCACATTATAGGAAGCACGTGAAGGCTTCGGGATAGATGCTAAAGAGGTCGCTAGGATGTTGCGCGGATTGAGAATGTTAGGTGTAAGTAATGTAAATGATAACTGATCATTTATTGTGTTATTCTTCGTTGTAATACTTATTTGTCTTGTGGATACGTTAACGTGCCAGTAAAGCTGCAGAAAGTAAGAATGTGATTGTTCCGATCCCGTTTCAGATGACAATTAATCTCTCTTGACTAATGACGCCTAAAAGGATGGATTGTTTCTCAGGAGCGACGGAAGATGAAAGATTAGGTGCTCGAAAATAACAAAATTATGAGGGCCTGCATAAAGTAATAGCCATAGTATTTTAATCCAGGGTGGCAACATGAATTCCAAAGCCCGAGGTTTAAGATGACTTGGGGGGTGGGGGGGGGGGGGGCATAAGGTTTGTAGGACATTCCCCAAGCAAGTTTTTTTTGACAGAGCGCATTGCATAGATTGCGACGCCAGTGTACATTGGAGATCATATGCTGTCGCGACATTTAAATGGCATTTAGACCGACCATTAAACAGACTGGTATTGGAGGGATACCAACCACTGCAGGACAATGACATTGTTAGCTTAATTTTTGTGACAGATGTACTGTGTTAGATTGTATATGTTAACGTTGTATGTTCTATAAGTGTATCAAAGATGCCCAATTTTTGCAACAATAATTCTTCGAGAGCTTACGTATTAAGTCGGATATATCACAGCCTTCTTTAGCTCTTCTCTAAATTTCCTCTGGGTCCCTACATAAATGCACGTGTTAGTGCAACAACTGCAGAGCTGGAGTATATATCCACTTTCCTGTAGAATGAAGCTTGGGTCATTGAAATGGGATCCTACAAAATAACTACCGCTTGCATAGCGCACATAAAATAAATTTACAACAAACGTCAGCCATAATATTGGGAAACTTCCAGATATGGAAAGTAGTAATACGATGGACTTTTTCCGGTTCTCCATCTCTGGGTCACTCCGATTCTCTCCTGTTCTTTTGCCGCAGAGTCTTCTGCGAGCTCTATTGGCAGCTAGAATGTTCCTGATTGTCAGAGCGTTGAGAACGATGATCAAAAGGAAAGGGAAACATGGGGTCAGGATAAAGTCAAACCATTCATAAGCGGCCCAACCAGTTGAAGTGTAATATGCTGAGCGCATGCCGCAGAACCAGCGCAGATTGTCAATAATGTACAACGGTTCATACATAAAGTAGAATGGAATGTTTCTAAGTAATACTACAACCAGTCGTGTGGGTTAGAAAACTCAGCTGGAAATAAATACCACGGATTCGATTCAATATCACCGCCGTAATCACGACCAGTAGATCCGACACCGCCATGGATACCAGGTACAGGGTGATACATCTGGAAAGACCACTCCTTCCTCTGGACAATCGCTACAAGATGTGCTGCAAGGAAGAAAGAGCGGAATGAGTATGGTACCGAAAGTAGAATTCCTTACAAATACAACTGCCTTACCGATGTAGCGTTGAGCGATCGCTGGAAACCTTACCCGGGACAGCAAAAGCGGCAAACACAGGATAGTAAATTGCAAATACTGGACGAGTGACCGGATCATGCATTTTACAACAAGTAGTTGGATCCGTGTCCACGGACCGCCAAATAATCCAATATTTATGCTAAATGTTAATTCCACTGAGACATTAATATTACAACACAATTCGCGTTTGCTACGCGAGCACGAGTAAACAGGCCAGAATCGTCATGCTCCTGCACCTATTGTCTATTGTCTAATATATATGTGTGATCCTCCTCACTGCGTGCATTCCCACCAATATCAACGTCCGCCTCAGCGTAGGCTACAGTATACTTTCCATCTCCCAAACCATTAATCATTTTTGGAAACAGTTTCAGCTCCAGTATTCATCCGTGGCTTTTTCCGAATTGTTGCAGCTTGCTAATATAAAAATCACCCCCGTCTGCATTTATGCTCCTCCTATTTCCATGTTGCCCGCTCACTGTCTTTTTAATTTACATAACATATTAATGCAGTTATTGTTCAAACCTACCCTCACAGAGCTATTTCTTTACTCATGATTATCCTTTCGTCATCTTTGTTATTTTCTGAATTTCCAATTATTTATTGGCACTAATAACCCATCTCCATCTATCATGTTTCCTCTTTCACATCAATTGGATGATCAAGTGCATAGGACATTGCTGGTCTCATTCGTATCAGTGACACCGTGGCTACTTCCCTATTTCAATGTATCCTTTAACAGGGGGAAATGGAACATGAAATTATTAACCTTGTCACCGCAATGGCTATTTACTTTAGTACTTAGTGTTGCAACTTTCGACTTTCTTTTTCTGTTAAAAAAAACGATTTTGTTATTTACCTACCAAAGTGAATATGTTCGCATTTTCCAGCTAATATTCCATTTGTATCTATTTTTAGATTCACGTAACCTATCAATAGGTATCTTTCACAAAACATAAAGGGCTGGAGGAACAGTGTTTCGGGCAGCATCCGTGGAGAGAATGGACAGACAACATTTTGTATGGGTAATCTTAGAGTCATATTATCATAGAGTGATACAGCATGGAAACAGGCCCTTCGGCCCAACTTGCCAACATCGGCCAACATGTCCCAGCTACACTAGTTCCACATGCCTGTGCTTGGTCCATATCCCTCCAAACCTGTCCCATCCGTATACCTTCCTATCTGTTTCTTAGATATTGGGATAGTCCCTGCCTCAACTACCTCCTCTGGCAGCTTGTTCCATACACCCACTACACTTTGTGTGGAAAAAGTTACGCTTCAGATTCCTATTAAATCGCTTCCCCTTCAGCTTAAACCTATGTCCTCTGGTCCTCGATTCATCTACTCTGTGCAAGAGATTCTGTACATCTCATCGGTCTATTTATTTCATGATTTTATACATCTCAATCAGATCACCCCTCATCTTCCTGCGCTCCAAGAAATAGAGACCCAGCACCACTCAATCTCTCCCCTATAGCTCAGACTCTCTAGTCGCGGCAATATCATTGTTAATGTTCTCTGTCACCTCCTTATGTCTCGTCTTCTGTCATAGAGTCACAGGGTCATAGAGTCATACATAGTGGAAACAGGCACTTCGGCCCAACTCGCCCACACCGGCCAACACAGTCCCAGCTACACTATTCGAACTTGCCTACGCTTGATCCATATCCCTCAAATCTTGTCCTATCCATGTTCCTGTCTAACTGTTTCTTAAACTATGGGATGGTCCCAGCCTCAACTACCTCCTCTGGCAGCTTGTTCCATACACCCAACACCTTTTGTGTGAAAAGGTTACCCCTCGGATTTCTATTAAATCTGTTCCCCTTCACCTTGAACCTATGTCCTCTGGTCCTCCATTCCCCTACTCTGGACTCAACCCTGATCTATTCCGCTATGAGTTTGATCTCTCTTCGATCTCCCCTCGTCCTCATGCGCTCCATAAAATAGAGCAGATTAGTTGGAAAGTTGAGCAGAGGAATAAGAAGATGGATTCGACAAATGCGCAGTCAAATCTTGATAAGACATATAGAGTAAATTATTTGGGAGAGTTTTAAAAACCGTCTGTTGAGTAAAATATGAAACGCAAACAGATATCCAATATCAAAAATCACACTACTACAAATATAAGAATTAAAGATAAAAAATAAGTTGTTGCGGAACGGATAGGCTGACGTACCTCGCCGGGTTTCGTAAATGTAGCGACGTAGGAGATTGTTTCTGCATCGGGCGGACAAATCTTACAATTTATTCGCAAGTTGAGTCTCCTGCACCAGAGAAGTAGTGAAGGGTAGGGCAAACTAACAGAAGGCTGTGAAGTGGTTATCAAAACAGAAGCTATTAAAAGGACCCGGGGTGACCTTTTTTGGGAGGGTGGAGCGGATGAAACGCTTGAAAATGTCCATGCAAATTGTTGTGATTGCCTTCTTTCCATACCCTAATGGAAATTGGAACAAAAATATCACGGAGGTCTACTTGTAATATTATTTACCAATCCTATCACCGCATTACCTCCTTCCGTCTGAGGACCCACCGCAAATTATACCCTAGCAATTCCTTCATCGGGATCCAGGAAAACAAAAAAAAGAACATCCGGTCTTTCCGCTGATTATCGGGATTTCATGGGCTCTGGAGGCGCAACTAGTCACTTTTATCACTGCGACAAAATGTATGAATTTATGAATAGGCCACCATACCATGTGCACTGGTAAATATATAATGAGGGACTAAGTAGTGAAATGTGAGTCACTGTTTGTGGAACGATGGTTGTTGGTCTCAATCTGAAAACAGACACAAAACAGAGCCCCAAATGGATTAAGATAGAGACGACTTGATGGTAGGAGCTACACAAAAATGCTGGATAAACAGCAGCATCTATGGAGCGAAGGAAATGGGCAACGTTTCGGGCCGAAACCCTTCTTCAGACTGATGGGGGGTGGTGGGGAAGGGGGGGGGGCGGGGAGAAGAAAGGAAAAGGGAGGAGGAGGAGCCCGAGGGCTGAGGGAGAGATAGGAAGGGGAGGAGACAGCAAGGGCTAACAAAATTGGGAGAATTCAATGTTCATGCCACCAGGATGCAGACTACCCAAGCGGAATATGCGGCGCTGTTCCTCCAATTTCCGGTGGTGCTCGCTCTGGCCGTGGAGGAGGTCCAGGACAGGGAGGTCGGATACGGAATGGGAGGGGGAGTTGAAGTGCTGAGCCACCGGGAGGTCAGGTTCATTAATGCGGACTGAGCGGCGGTGTTCGGCGAAACGATCGCCAAGCCTCCGCTTGGTCTCACCGATGTAGATCAGCTGACATCTCGAGCAGCGGATGCAATAGATGAGGTTGGAGGAGATGCAGGTGATTTTCTGTCGCACCTGGAACGACTGCATGGGTCCTTGAATGGAGTCGAGGGGGGAGGTAAAGGGACAAGTGTAGCATCTCTTGCGGTTGCAAGGGAAAGTGCCGGGGGAGGGGGTGGTAAGTGGAGGGAAGGGAAGAATTGCAAGGGAGTTACGGAGGGAGCGGTCTTTGCGGAAGGCAGCCAGGGGGGGAGATGGGAAGATGTGGCAAGTGGTGGGGTCACGTTGGAGGTGGCGAAACTGACGGAGGATTACTTGTTGTATGTGACGGCTAGTGGGGTGAAAGGTGAGGACTAGAGGGATTTTGCCCTTGTTGCGAGTGGGGGGGGGGGGTGGGGAGAGAGCGCACTGTTACGGGGTATGGAAGAGACCCTGGTGCGAGCCTCATCTCTGGTGGGGGAGGGGAACTCCGGTTCCCTGAAGAATTAGGACATTTCAGATGCCCTGGTGTGGAACGTCTCATCCTGGGAGCAGATGCGGCGTAGACAGAGCAAATCGAGTCCTTACAGGAAGCAGGGTGGGAAGAAGTGTAGTCCAGATAGCCATGGAAGTCAGTGGTAGGAGGAATATCAGACTGAGGATAAACATTAAATGTTCGATCCTCGAAGGGAAGACGTCACATATGCGATTAATTGCTCCAGGACAATACGCGACAAAAAACATTCGTAACGATTTGTTGGATACATTTTACTCACGATATAGCGACATAATACTGAATACTGCACATAATATTCCAGGAACATTTCAGCAACATCTTTCCAACGGCTGGCGACAGTAATGGCTGCCTCGCAAAGTCTGTTTGTCCCTTCCTTCTTTGTTGTTTTTTTGGATGTGCCAAATGTATGTTTTTAATGTTCTTTAGCTTGTTTTATGTGCGAGGGAGGGGGGGCGTGGAGTTGGGAAAACCCTTTTCGAATGCATTACCTCGACGGAGATGCGATTTTGTTCGGTATCGTATCTCAGTCCGCACTGCGGCCTCACATCAAGGAGTTGGTGGCCTTTGCAGGAGACTGTCTTCGTGCGCTCCAACCGCGGGAACCTGCGAACTGCAAGACCCCAAACACGGGTGAACAAAAGGAGGAAGACTGATTGAACGTTATTGCCTTCCATCACAGTGATCATTGTGGTGGATGTTAATGTTAAGTTCTATCGTTCTTTTCAATTGTGTTGAGTTATTTTAATTGTATGGTTGCATGGTAACTCAAATACCCCTGTACCTCAATTGGTGCATGTGGCAATAAATGTGAATCTGAATCTGAATCTGAGTAACTCAGCGGATCAAACAGCATCGCTTGAGAACAAGGATAGATGACGCTCAGGGTCGGGACCTCACTTCAGATACAGCGTGTCTACTACCACCATAAGAAACAGTCTGAGTCTGAAGAAAGGTCCCGACCAAAAATGCCATTTGTCCGTTTCCCTTTTCAGAAGTTGCCTGACCAGCTGAGTTGCCACATCACATCGTGTGTTGCTCAAGGTTACTGTACATGCCGTCTCTTGTGTCCCCCTATGATCCCGAGAGGCATTTACAAAGCTGGTTGCTTCAATTCTGCTATTATTGGAACAGAGCAAGCCACCCAAGTAACTCCCCAGAGGTTATCTTGGGGTCTATAGGTTAAACCATTTTGCATGCAGTGTTAGATGTGTTCTCAATTCTGATAAACATGCATGGAATACCGGAAGGTCTCCTGTTTGCCATTTACTATCCAGTCCTGGGAGTTATTGGAGTTACGGGTAAAGTGTTTTTATTAGTGATTTCCTCTGGTTATAATGTTCGATTGTAAATCTAGCGTCTTCTCTGAATGAAAGTGATGCACCGCTCGCGAAACGACGATTATTATGGCGTATATGAACTCCCTTCGCCCGATTTAATATATTACGACGTCCGAAATGTTCCACTACCGATGTGTATCATTAAATCGAAGAACAGGAAATAAAGGAAATATTCATGTTCAATCAGCTTCTGTCGAAAAAGGGAAAATAGTTGACATTCTCACTTTCAAGGAAGCATCTCAGTCCAGAAACGTCGCCTTTCACCAATGGGTAGGCACAAAATGCTGGAGTAACTCGGCGGGTCAGGACACATTTCTTTGATGCTGATCTGAGATGCTGCCTGCCCCGCTGAGTCACTCCAGCATTTTGCGTCTACCTTCGATTTAAACCAGCATCTGAAGTTCTTTCCTACACATTTTGTCCTTTCACCAATGCTGTCCCGTCGGATAAGTATTTCCAACATGCTCTATTCCTATTTGTATCCTTAGTTTTATAGTATTGCTACCAGGTTTTGTGAATTGGGTTTATGAATTGCAAATAGTTATTGCAATGCGTTTATGGCATGGTGGTCGTATTGGCCGTATTATTTTGTACATTCGTTGATATGATATCTGCGATATCTGAAACGATTTGTTGACGCCTTGTTCCGTTTCAACTCCGCCGGTAACGGAACAAGGCTCATGGCAGCATTGTATTGAATGCTGTTAGAAATTCCGTTGTGGAAAGGGATCGATGAGAGGGCGCAATAATGTCGGTGCGACTCATCAGGCTAATGGTATTCATTGTTTACTGACACGGACAGACCTGATGAGATTTTAGCTTTTTTGTTCCTCGTTGTTTGAGGTCTGGGGTGTATTCATTGACTAGCACTTGCTATTTTTCACCTACAGATAATCTGGCAGTGATTGTGGTACTGTCCCGAGGAAGGTGCGGCCTTTCCAAGTGCATCACTTGCTATCTGGTGGCTATGGCTGTGACTGATCTCTTAGTCATTATCACGGCTGTGATATTTAACCGAGTGGTAGGTATATATTTCCCATTCAGCTTCATGTCCATCACTCCAGTCTGCAGCGTCAGCTTGGTTCTAATTTATGGAATCCAAGACTGTGCAGTCTGGGTGACAGTGGTGTTCACACTTGACCGATATATAGCCATTTGTTGCCAGAAGATGAAAGCAAAGTACTGCACCGAGAAAACAGCGGTCATTGTCATCGGAACAATTTGTGCAGTGAGTTGTGTCAGAAACATTCCATGGTATTTTATATACGAGCCTTCATTTATAACTGACGGCGTCCGCTGGCTCTGCCAAATAAAGTTATCTTTCACTACCTTGCCTGCATGGGGTGCCTTTGATTGGATTCACCGCATCTTAACTCCATGCCTTCCATTCTTTCTGATACTACTTTTCAATGTACTCACCGTCAGACATATTCTAGCTGCAATGAGAACTAGAAGGAGATTAATGTCCAACAGAAACGGAGATAATCAATGTGATCCAGAAATCGAAAACCGGAGAAAATCCATCGTTTTGCTCCTGTTAATATCTTGCGGTTTCATCCTGTCCTGGGCGTTATTCTTCATCACGTTCCTTTATGTTCGGATTGCGAAGGTTCGATATTTCTCGGGTTCTAACTTCAATGATTCAAATTTTACGTTGGAAGAAACCGGATCTATGCTTCAGCTTTTGAGTTCATGTATAAATCCATTCATTTATGCAGGAACGCAGCAAAAAATCAAAGAGCAGTTAATGAGTTGGGTGAAATATCCACTGAATTTCATTGTTACGTTATTTAAATTATGCTGACTTGATTTCCATTTAATCACCGTATGGTGTATTATATCCGTTGATCCAGTTACTGTCTCCATTTCGAATCGTGCATTAACTCAATCTCAGGTGTTCCATACAAAGTGAATTTACAGATATGGACGGGCATGGAGACATTGGAAATCGAGCACTTGATTGTTTAGAGGCAAAAGACACCCTGGCCAATAACTTGACATTATACGCGGACTCTGAAATGTATGTCCCATGCCTCGTTCACCATGTACAGACGGATGCACTCGGAGCAAGAGAACGCCATTCAATCGCCTGAGCTTCGCCCGTCAAGCAGTGTCACCGTTGATCTAACTGTAAGATCCGTTTTTCCGCTTTTTTCTGTAAATATCCATCAACTGTGTATTAATCATCCACCTACCTCCACCTTTATAATTCAAAAAATAATATTTAATATTTGCTTTAAGTATAATTTTAAGAAGATATTTTCAAAGACCCACGAAAAAAAACACATCACCAGATGAAAATCAAATTACAGAAGATTCGATTATTGTCGTAACGCGAGATTACAATGAATTGCTTATTGACATGCAGCTCACAGACTAAACAATATCAAGCAATGACAGATAAATACAGCAAATGCAAAAGAGCAGAATGGGGTAAAGATTGTATAGCAATCCGAAAAAGTGCGAACTGAAGTACTGACGACTCCTTTCTTGTTTCTTGAAAAAGCAGCCAATATGATCAGAGGCCCACTCCACACAGGCCATACTCTTATTTAATTCCTGCCATTAGGAAGATAGCATAGGAACTTCAAAACTGTGACGTCTAGGTTAGGGAGCAACTTCTTTCAGATCATGAAACACTGCTCCCAAATAAGAGCAGCACCGGAGACCCGGTGTCGATCGCGGCGACGGGTGCTGTCTGTACGGAGTTTCTACGTTCTCTCCGTGAACGCGTGGGTTTTCTCCGAGATCTTCGGTTTCTTCCCACAGTCCGAAGACGTAGAGGTATACAGGTTAATTAGCTTGGTGTTTGTGTAAATTGTAAATTGTTCCTCGTGTGTGTAGGATAGTGTTAATACGCGGGGATCGCTGGTTGGTGCGGACTCAGTGGGCCGAATGACCTGTTTCCGCGCTGTATCCCTAAACTAAACTAAATCAGCTACGAAGTACATGAAAATGCGGCATTGTGTGTTTTTTTTTGTTGTCTTTGCGCTATTATTGTTCGTTTACATAATTGTGTTGTTTGTTTGCGATGTTTACTGAGTACTATGTTTAAATCATGTTGTGCTGCTGCAAACACGAGTATCTATGTTCAGTTTCGGCGCATATGACAATAAAACACTCTTCACGCTTGTAAATAAAGGCCTTTCACTCCTGATACAAGGTCTTATCCCGCATCGTCTATTATTACGTTTTCGACTTTAGTGTGTATGCCCTGCAAGTGTTTTCTGAAGTACCTCCAACACGTCTACATGCATTCTTAAAAAAGGTGATCAGTGGTGTACTTCACACCTTTTCTTATCAATGCTCGATGTAACAAAAGCATTACATTTACTCACAATAACCAATAATATTATGTTTTGTCTGCTTGCAAACTAATTCCCAGCGAACCATGTGTAAAGGCGGCAGGTTGCTTTGCATCTCAAAGTTCGGTTATAACGCACAGTTTACTCAAAATTTAATTTATCATCCTAAAATCTAACTATCAATGCCGTCTTTTGTCCACTTTGCAACTAAGTTTTCCACCTGTCATTGGCAATCGGTAAATTTAGCAACCACTCATTTGCAGCTTTCATTTAAGTCATTTGTGTAAGTTACATAATATTGAGACATGCACTTATACCACTGGCACATCATTTGTTATATTTATCCATCGGAAAATAGACCAAATTATGCTCTGATCCATTTCTTGTCAGGTAGCCAAACTCCGCTAATCCGAGTAAGTTATCTCGTATACGACGAGCATTCATTTTCCATAAACATGTTTGATGCTGCAATCTATCAGATGTGTTCAGAAAATCCAAATGTATCAACATTATCGTTTCACATTTATCCGCTGCACTTGCTACGGCACACAAAGAACTAAACAGCACGAAAACCGAGCTTTCACTCATAAACTGAGCTGATTTCATTTGACAGCATTGTGGGAAATGAAATATCATATTATGTAAGCAACCTTAGATTTGCTGAGATTGGCTAGATAAAATAAATATGGACAACGGAATCTCCGGTCAAAATTCGGAACATAAATCCTACCTGTGACAGATGTAACGTGTGACAGGTGGCCTCATTGACCTATATGTTTTGGTCCTGCCCTTCTTTGGAAAAATATTGGAAATAAATGTTTGATACTATTTCCGAAGTCTTAGGCATAGATTTACAACCTCGTCCTATTACTGCAATTTTTGGGCTACTAATGTTAGATTCTATTCATTTGTCCCGCTCCGCCCATCGGTTGATTGTTTTTACCACTTTAATCGCCAGAAGATCTATTTCATTTAAATGGAAAGACTCCAACCTTCCGACCACACTCCAGTGGTATTCAGAAACGATATCATGTTTAAATTTAGAAAAATATCAGGAGTGACACTGTTGAACCATTGGTTAAATTTGATAAGACTTGGGGACAATTTATTGAACATTTTCATACAACATAAATTGCTCCCTTTTTAACCGTTATAAAAAAAGATTTTACCTCTATAGGGTGGAACGGACTTGACGACAAACAGATCTACATTGTTGAAATTCTCAGTTCAGATTCGGTTTTGCTTTGCTTTGTTTTTTATCTATTTTATTTTTATTCGTATTTTTTTATTATCAAATTTTCTCTTTTGTTTCTTTCTTTAGTTTAGGGTTTTTTTTTGGTTTTTTTTGTTTCTTTTCCTTTTTTCTTTTTCTTTTTGTCTTTTTATCTTTGTGGTTTTATTTTAACATTTATAAGTTTCCTTTTAATGATTTAACTATATTTACATACATTTATTGGATTAATAACTTCGGAACTATATGTGGGAATGCGACAGGAAGATGTGTATGGCCAAGACGTGAAAAATGGGAGTAGGGTATGTGAAAATGGGAAGGCTGTGGGCTAGCGTTTGGAATATGATAGGAAAAGCAGATTGACACATCGTAGGCACACCCACACAAACAAGACAAATACTTTTAGTTATATGGATATATTATATTCGGGTTTAAACTTTCTTATATATATATATAACAAGAGGACATATATCAAACATATATCAAACAAGAGGACATGATTTGAGAATTAAGGGACAGAGGTTTAGGGGAAACATGAGGGGCAACTTCTTTACTCAGAGAGTGGTAGCTGTGTGGAATGAGCTTCCAGTGAAGGTGGTGGAGGCAGGTTCGTTTTTATCATTTAAAAATAATTTGGATAGTTATATGGACGGGAAAGGAATGGAGGGTTATGGTCTGAGTGCATGTAGATGGGACTAGGGGGGAATACGTGTTCGGCACGGACTAGAAGGGCCGAGATGGCCTGTTTCCATGCTGTAATTGTTATATGGTTATATATATATATATATATATATATATTTGACCAAGTGCAGACCCGTTGGGTCTGTTTCCCCAACGCGGGTTGGGGGAGGGGGGGGGAGTGGGGGGGGGGGGGGGGGAGGTGCGGTGAGGCGTCACACTAACCACCTGGGTCTATTGGGTCTGTTCCTCCAAAACACGGTTCGGGGTGGGAATCTGGCTGGGACTGGGACTGCTGCAAAGGCATATGTAAATGGATCCATTCCGATTGGACATCTGTTAGCATTGTGCATTGTGACATCACAAGATGGAATGTTCACCAGGGGCTGGGGCTGGTGCAAAGGCATATGTAAATGCATCCATCCCGATTGGACATATGTGAGCATTGGGCATTGTGACATCACACGATGGAAACGAATCAAAAGGCAGACAGGCAGCCGGACGGACACCGGACGTCGGGCGGACGCCGGCAGCCACAGACGTTTATATAATACTAGACCAAGTGCAGACCCGTTGGGTCTGTTTCCCCAACGGCGTTTTGCGGGGGGGAGGGGGGGGCTGCGGCATCAAACTCACATTAACCACCCCCCAAACACACAGGTGGGGGGAGGGGGGATGTGAAGAGGGGAGGGAGGGGAGAGGAGGTGGAGGAAACGGGACAGATTTGGGAGGGAAAGGAGAGCGGGGTAAGGGGTGAGAGAGGGGGATGGGGAGAGAGATGTGGGGGAGGGGGAGGACGGGGAGGTGTGGAGGAGGCAGGGAGGGGGAGAGATGTGGGGGAGAGAGGGGAAAGAGTGAGAAGGGAGAGTGGAGGGGAAGGGGAGAGAAGTGGTAGAGTGGGGAGGGAGGAGGAAAGGGGTAGGGGGAGTGATGGAAGAGGGACAGAGGGATAGGGGAAGGGGGTGGGGGGAGAGGGAAGGGGGTGGGGTAGAGAAGGAAGGGGGGTGGGGAAGAGAGGGGAGGGAGAGGGGTGAGGAGAGGGAGAGGGGGAGGAGAGAAGGGGGAGAGAAGTGGTAGAGTGGGGATGGAGGGAGGGATAGAGGGGTTGCGGGAGTGGTGCAAGAGAGACGGGGGAGTGGTGGAAGAGGGACAGAGGGGTCGGGGAAGGGGTGGGGAGAGGGGGGAAGGGAGGGGAAGAGAGAGGGTGGGGGTGGGAGAGGCGTGCGGTAAGGGGATAGCAGTGGATGAGTGGGGAGGGAGGGGTAGGGGGAGTTGTGAAAGAGGGACAGAGGGGTAGGGGGAAGGGGCGGTGGTAGAGAGGGAAGGGGGTGGGGGAGAGAGGGATGGGTGGGAGAGGGAGAGGGGTGACAAGAGGGAAACATAGAAGCATAGAAATCAAGTGCAGGAGTAGGCCATTCGGCCCTTCGAGCCTGCACCACCATTCAATATGATCATGGCTGATCATTCAACTCAGTATCCTATACCTGTCTTCTCTCCATACCCCCTGATCCCTTTAGCCTCAAGGGCCACATCTAACTCACTCTTAAATATAAAAAATGAACTGGCCTCAACTACCTTCTGCGGCAGAGAGTTCCAGAGACTCACCACTATATGTGTGAAAAATGTTTTCCTCATCTCAGTACCAAAGGATTTCCCCTTTATACTTAAACTGTGACCCGCTTGTCCTGGACTTCCCCAACATCGGGAACAATCTTCCTGCATCAGACAAATGCAATTCAGGACTTTTCTCTTCACAAGCAACTCCTGCACCAAAGAGGGGAGGGGGGGGGAGCGTGTGTCGTCACACACAAAGATCTTGTTGCGGAGAGCTCCGCTATAAGATCTTTGGTCACATACTAAGCACGCGCCTCCACAAACAGATGAGCGTCTTCTTGAATGGAGAGCGTGTGGCTGCCTCCACAAACAGTCACACTTCCTGTGGGCCCGCCCCCACAAAAAAATATTGTGTGAGGAAGGGGAGGAGGAGGGTGGAGAGGGAGAGGGTGAGGCAAGGGGGTGGAGGAGAGGATGGGGGAGAGAGGTGAGGGGGGGTGGAGGGGTTGGAGCGGGCGTGCATGAGTCGAGAGAAGAGAGAAGGGCAGAGAGAGAGAGAGGCTGGCACAACAACCAAAATGCTGGATAAACTCAGCGGGTGCAGCAGCATCCATGGACCGAAGGAAAAGGGCAACGTTTTTGGCCGAACCCCCTTCTTCCGGGTTTCGCTCCATAGATGCTGCCGCACCCGCTGAGTTTATCCAGGTTTTTTTATGTCTAACTTCGAGGGAAAGGAGAGCGGGGTAGGGGGTGTGAGATGGGGAGAGAGATGTGGGGGAGGGGGGATGGGGAGGGAGGAGAGGATGGAGGGATGGGGAGAGGGGTGGGGGGAGAGGGGAAAGAGTGGGGAGGGAGAGTGGAGGGGAAGGGGGAGAGAAGTGGGAGAGTGGGGAGGGAGGAGGAGATGGGTAGCGGGAGTGATGGAAGTGGGACAGATGGATATGGGGAAGGGGTGGGGGAGAGAGGGAAGGGGAGTGGGGGAGAGAGGGATGGGAGAGGGGTGAGGAGAGGGGGAGGAGAGAGTGGGCGAGAAGTGGAAGAGTGGGGAGGGAGGGAGCGGTAGAGGGGTAGCGGGAGTGGTAGAAGAAGGACGGGGGAGTGGTGGAAGAGGGACAGAGGGGAAGGGATGGGGGAGTGATGGGAAGGGAGCGGAAGAGAGAGGGGTGGGGGAGGGAGAGGCGTCGGGTAAGGGGATAGAAGTGGAAGAGTGGTGAGGGAGGGGTAGGGGGAGTGGTAAAAGAGGGACAGAGGGGTAGGGGTAAGGGGGTGGTGGTAGAGAGGGGAGAGGGGTGAGGAGAGGGAAACATAGAACCATTGAAATTAAGTGCAGGAGTAGGCCATTCGGCCCTTCGAGCCTGCACCACCACTAAATATAATCGTGGCTGATCATCCAACTCAGTATCCTGTACCTGTCTTCTCTCCATACCCCCTGATCCCTTTAGGCACAATGGCCACATCTAACTCCCTCTTAAATACAGCCAATGAACAGGCCTCAACTACCTTCTGTGCCAGTGAATTCCAGAGATTCACCACTCTCTGTGTGAAAAAATGTTTTTCTCATCTCGGTCCTAAAAGATTTACCCCTTATCCTTAAACTGTGACCCCTTGTTCTGGACTTCCCCAACATCTGGAACAATCTTCCTGCATCTAGCCTGTCCAACCTCTTAAGAATTGTGTACGTTTCTATAAGATACCCCCTCAATCTTCTAAATTCTATCATGTACAAGCCGAGTCTATCCAGTCTTTCGTCATATGAAAGTCCTGACATCCCAGTAATCAGTCTGGTGAACCTTCTCTGTACTTCCTCTATGGCAACAATGTATTTGAACATTGGGCATTGTGACATCACACAATGGAACGTTCACCATGGGCTGGGGCTCCTGCAAAGGCATATGTAAATGTATCCATTCCGATTGGACATCTGCGAGCAACGGGCATTGTGAGATCACACGATGGAACGTTCACCAGGGGCTGGGGCTGGTGCTGCTTCTGTGGGTGAGAAGCCAGTTTATTTTTGAAATATTGGGGGGGGGAGGATTTGATTAAAATCGTGTACTTAAACACGACGAATTGTAATGAGGAGCGGATACTTAGAAAGAAAAGTGAAATCTCTACCGAAATGGAAAAGACGTCGGCGAATCTGCGTCTGGTTTCGGAGTTGCAGGGAATCAAAGGAAGAAATGCGGCCGGAAGCCGTACATGTAAATGGATCCATTCCGATTGGACGTCAGCGAGCGCCGGGCATGGCGATTGGACGTCTGCGAGCATCGGGCATTGTGACATCGCACGGCGGGAACGAATCGAAATGCAGAAAGGCAGCCGGGCGGATGTCGGACGGATGGGGCGAGAGTTTTATATAATAAAATATATATAATTACTGCACTTTGAGAGCATCGCCCTTCAACATTTCTCTTGCATCCTTCTTCTTAATCATGCCACTCAGTTTCTCCGAATTCCCATGTTTTGTTCTGCTTTCTTTGTCGAAATGAAATGTTTCTAAGAACTTTCGCTGGATGTCTGAAGCAAGAACTCTCATCACTTCGGCCATATTTCCGACGTTACAATCCATGATTGCCCTTAAATTACGTTCTTCAACGTAGAGCGCTAAAATAAATCTGGATGCTGAAATCATGACTTACAAAGTAAATACATAGTTTTATTTTCTCTCCAGCAGGACTAAACGTTTCGTCGCGGTTTCCTTGCGGAAAAAGTGCAGCAACATTGAGTTCCTGCAGCTGACGTATTTGTAGATAAATGTTCTCCCAACCGCACAAGCACTTCGCGTATGCTCATCACCAATGTCTGAGATCCGCATTTTGCCAATACCTCTATTGTATGAACATTTAGTAACAGGATACACTGTGTGTTGGAGAGAACTGAAATAAATTAAAGTTGTAAGGTGAGGAGAATTGGTTACGCAGCCACACGACGAATGAAAGAAAGGTGAGATGAGGTATAAAAGTTGTGAAGTCATGTTGTAGCTGTAAAAACACTTTAATTCGACCAGATATGGAGTATTGTGTACTGTTCAGATTGTCAGATTATAGGAAGCACGTGAAGGTTTCGGGATAGATGCTAAAGAGGTCGCCAGGATGTTGCGCGGATTGAGAATGTTAGGTGTAAGTAATGTAAATGATAACTGATCATTTATTGTGTTATTCTTCGTTGCAATACTTATTGTCGTGTAGATACGTTAACGTGCCGGTAAAGCTGCAGAAAGTAACAATTTGATTGTTCCGATCGCGTTTCAGATGACAATTAATCTCTCTTGACAATTGACTCCTAAAAGGATGGATTGTTTGTCTGGAGCGACGGAAGGTGAGAGATTAGCTGCTCGAAATTAACAACATTATGAGGGCGTGCATAAGGTAATAATCACAGTATTTTAATCCAGGGTGGAAACATGAATTCCAAAGCCCGAGGTTTAAGATGACTTGGGGGGCGGGGGCATGATGTTTGAAGGACATTCCCCAAGCAAGTTTTTTTGGACCGCGAGCATTGAATTCGCTGCCAGTGTAGATTGGAGATCATATGCTGTAGCGACATTTAAATGGCATTTAGACCGACCATTAAACAGTCGGGCATTGGAGGGATACCAACCAATGCAGGACAATGACATTGTTAGCTTAACTTTTGTGACAGATGTACTGTGTTATATTGTATATGTTAACGTTGTATGTTCTATAAAAAGACTGGCCAAGCTAGATGCAGGAGAAATGTTTCCAAAGTTGGGCGAGTCTTAGAATAAAGGGGAGGTCATTTAAGACTGAGGTGAGAAAAAAACGATTTTCACCTAGAGCGTTGTGAATTTATGGAATTCCCTGCCACAGAGGGTAGTCGAGGCCAAATCACTGGATGGATTTAAGAGAGAGTTAGATAGAGCTCTAGGGGCTAGTGGAGTCAAGGGATATGGGGAGTCGGTGGGCACGGGTTATTGATAGGGGACGATCAGCCATGATCACAATGAATGGCGGTGCTGGCTCGAATGGCCTCCTCCTGCACTTATTTTCTATGTTTCTATTTTCTGTAAGTTTATCAAAGATGCCCACTTGTTCCAACAATAATTCTTCGAGAGTTTACGTATTAAGTCAAATGAATGTATTACAGCCTTCTTTAGCTCGTCTCTGAATTTTCTCTGTGTCCCTGCATAAATGCACGTGTTAGTGCAACAACTCCAGAGCTGGAGCATGTATCCACCGTCCTGTAGAATGAAGCTTTCCCCTGTAAATAGTGTTCACCTCTTTGCAGGGGAAAGGGTTGCATAGGGGATTTCCTGTTCAGTTGATAGGTAAATATGTAAAAGCTCTTTAACAAACCCAGAAAACCAACATTACTTCATTCCAATATTTAAAAGGATTAATGAAACTTGAATTTCAACTGGGATATTCTATCTACTGAAATTGATTTGAAATTCACAACTGAATGCATGCAGTGCCAATGTCTAGGAATTACCATTCCAGTGCACCTTCATCAATTATCTGTAAATTATCACTACTATAGGTGTGGAATCGGGGTAAAACTGATTGAGATGCTACAGAGGAAAGGGTACTGGAAGGGACTGGTTGAGTTTGTCTGAACCTGGTATATATTTGATGTGTTAAATTGTCATATATTCTGTCCCAATAAAACGGGTAACGTACTATTGGAAATAGGAGCAACTTCTTATGAAATGGCAATCACTTGGCACGTTTTAATCGGAATAGATGTTACCTGTAATTGACATTTCCAATCCAGGCACTTTGTAGTAACTTTGTGGAGTGGAGCGCACACAATAATCTCCATCTCAACACCAAAAAAACAAAGGAGATAGTGGTGGACTTTAGGAGGGGGAGGAGGAGGACTCAAGCAACGCCGATCAACATTAAGGGCACTGAGGTGGAGGTGGTTGCTAATCACAGGTACCTTGGGGTGCAGCTTGACAGTGAGCTGAATTGGAAGTGTCATATGGAGGCGGTGTACAGGAGGGGACAAAGCCGACTGTATTTTTTAAGGAGGCTGAGGTCTTTTAATATCTGCCAACCCCTACTGTGCAGTGTCTACCATTCAGTGGTGGCCAGTGCTCTGTTCTTTGCTGTGGCCTGTTGGGGAGATGGCGCCCGTATAGCGGATAAAAACAGATTGGACAAACTAATTAGGAAGGCCGGCTCAGTGATCGGGGCTGAGCAACGAACAGTCCAGCAGGTGGCAGAGGCCAGAACTTTAAATAAACTAGGTTCCATAATGACAAACCCCACTCACCCACTCCATGCCCTGAAGGTGATCAAGAGCAGTATCTTCAGCAAGAGGCTGATTGCACCAATGTGCAAAACGGAGAGATACAGGAAGTCCTGTTTACCAGCTGCAATAAGACTTTTTAATGAGCACAAATAACTGCACTTTTTTTTTTAATTAATTGTATTTTAACTTGTATTTTAACTTGTTATGTATGAAAGCGTGGTGTTATGTTATGTTTGTCTTGAAGCTGTCGTGGCAAATAATTTCCTGAAAAGGATTATTAAAGGAATATTCTATTCACCACCTTCTGAGGATATCAACGTTTTCAATTTCCATTTCAGGCTTGCGTCCAACCCGGATCCATCAATGTTCATTCCGACCATACTGTTGCATATTGAATGGATTATCCTTCGCAGGATCCGCCAGATTCAACAAAATCCTACCGCATTCACATATTCCCCCCTCCTCCTGTTCACAATTTCAAAGGGGATCGTGCACTTCGCGACATAGAAGCCAGGCATAGATTGGGTGCTCGCTTGGCAGAACACCAGTTCGCAGACCTCGAGAGCGATTTGCATCCAGCCAGCCTTCCACTGTAAGTTCCTGTCTCACCGTTGCCTTGATCTCTCGGTCTCTGCTCTTCTGTGTTGTTACAACGGACCGGGGAGCAAGCTTGAGAAACACATCATCTTTCGTCTGGGCTCGTTGCAGCCTTCCAGATTCACGTTGACTTCGACAACGTAAGGTAAGACGCTCCGTTGATACCATAAATACAACGGCCAGGTAGAGGAATCAGACATTCGGCCCTTCAAAGGTACACAAAATTGCTGGGGAAACTCAGCGGGTGCAGCAGCATCTATGGAGCGAAGGAAATAGGCGACGTTTCGGGCCGAAACCCTTCTTCAGACCTTCGCTCCATAGATGCTGCTGCACCCGCTGAGTTTCCCCAGCAATTTTGTGTACCTTCGATATTCCAGCATCTGCAGTTCCCTTTTGAACACATTCGGCCCTTCAATCCTGTTTCATCCTTCAATAGGGTCGTCCTCTGTCCTGCCCAGACCCCATAACGTTGCACTCCTTTGCTGATTGAATAAAACAAAAACAATCCCGTTTTTGAATATATTCATAGATTGAGTTTCCACAACGTTCTAATGCACATATTCACATATTTTTCTTGGTCACCTCAATCTTAAATAGTTATTCCTTTCCTCTGACACCTGCCCATTGGATGCACTACGAATGATAGAATCCTCCCCATGTTTATCCTCGCAAAGTCGCAAATAAATTTACGTCTCGTTAAAACCACGTCCTTGCCATTCTAACATCTCTATCATTCAAGGCGTTTGTCGTGAGACAACCCCACATTGACCAGGATCAGCCTCATGAACCTTGTATGAATTGCTTCCGATTATGTTATGCCTTTTCTTAAACAAGGGACCGAATCGTCCACAATGATCCAGATGCGCCTTGTACAGGTGCAGTAAAATACTTAGGTTTATATTCCAAAGCCCCTGGAAATAAAACCAGTAAGACATTCACCTTCCTGATATCCTGTTGCACATCTATGTTAATCTGCATTCGTCGTTTCATTTACAAGGACCCCTAGCCTACAGAGCTGCTCCTTTCTGCATTTGTTCCCTTCTAAACGATACGGTTTTTTATCCTTCTTGCCTCAGAAATGAATATGTTCGCATTTCCCACATACAGCTCTATTTCAATTTTTGTCCATTCCCATAAATTGTCAATATTCTCTGCCTCAAAAGGCGGTGGAGGCAGGTTCTCTGGATGCTTTCAAGAGAGAGCTAGATAGGGCTCTTAAAAATAACGGAGTCAGGGGATATTGGGTGAAGGCAGGAACGGGGTACTGATTAGGGATGATCAGCCATGATCACGTTGACTGGCGGTGCTGGCTCGAAGGGCCAAATGGCCTACTGCTGCAACTATTGTCTATTGTCGATTGTCTAATATATATATTTGTGATCCTCCTCGCTGCTTGCATTCCCACCAATATCTACGTCCGCCTCAGCGTAGGCTACAGTATACTTTCCATCTCCCAAACCATTAATATTTTTTGTAAACAGTTTTAGTTCCAGTATCCATCCAAACCTGTCCCATCCGTGTACCTTCCTAACTGTTTCTTAAATATTGGGATAGTCCCTGCCTCAACTACCTCCTCTGGCAGCTTGTTCCGTACACCCACTCCACTTTGTGTGGAAAATGTTACGCTTCAGATTCCTATTAAATCGCTTCCCCTTCAGTCCTACGTCCTCTGGTCCTCGATTATTCTGGTACATCCAACCGAACCATTTATTTCATGATCTGATACATCTCAATAAGATAACACCTCATCCTCCTGCGCTCCAAGAAATAGAGACCCAGCACCACTCAGTCTCTCCCCTGTAGCTCAGACCCTTCTAGTCGCGGCAATATCCTTGTAAATGTTCTCTGTAACCTCCTTGTGTCTCGTCTTATGTCATAGAGTCACATAGTCATAGAGTCATACATAGTGGAAACAGGCACTTCGGTCCAACTCGCCCACACCGGCCAACAAAGTCCCAGCTATACTACTCGAACTTGCCTACGCTTGATTCATATCCCTCCAAACTGTCCTATCTATGTACCTGTCTAACTGTTTCTTAAACTATGGGATGGTCCCAGCCTCAACTACCTCCTCTGGCAGCTTGTTCCATACACCCAACACCTTTTGTATGAAAAGGTTACCACTCGGATTCCTATTAAATCTGTTCCCCTTCACCTTGAACCTATGTCCTCTGGTCCTCCATTCCCCTACTCTGGACTCAACCCTGATCTATTCCGCTATGATTTTGATCTCTCTTCGATCTCCCCTCGTCCTCCTGCGCTCCATGAAATAGAGCAGATTGGTTGGAAAGTTGAGCAGAGGAATAGGAAGATGGATTCGACAAATGCGCAATCAAATCTTGATAAGACATATACAATAAATAATTTGGGAGGGTTTTAAAAACCGACTGTTGAATGAAATATGAAACGCAAAAAGATATCCAATATCAAAAATCACACTACTACAAATATAAGAATTAAAGATAAAAAATAAGTTGTTGCGGAACGGATAGGCTGACGTACCTCTCCGGGTTTCTCTAAATGTAGCGACGTAGGAGATTGTTTCTGCATCGGGCGGATAAATCTTACAACTTAATCGCAAATTGAGTCTCCTGCACCAGAGAAGTAGTGGAGGGTAGGGCAAACTAACAGAAGGCTGTGACGTGGTTATCAAAACAGAAGCTATTAAAAGAAACCGGGATGACATTTTTGGTGAGGGCGGAGAGGATTAACCGCTTGAAAATGTCCATGCAAATTGTTGTGATTGCCCTCTTTCCACACCCTAATGGAAATTGGAACAAAAATATCACGGAGGTCTACTTGTAATATTATTTACCAATCCCATCACCGCATTACCTCCGTCCGTCTGAGGACCCACCGCAAATTATATCCTAGCAATTCCTTCATCGGGATCCAGGAAAACAAAAAACAGAACATCCGGTCTTTCCGCTGATTATCGGAATTTCATGGGCTCTGGAGGCGCAACTAGTCACTTTTATCACTGCGACAAAATTTATGAATTTATGAATAGGCCACCATACCATGTGCACTGGTAAATAATTAATGAGGGACTAACTGGTGAAATGTGAGTCACTGTTTGTGGAACGATGGTTGTTGGTCTCAATCTGAAAACAGACACAAAACAGAGCCCCAAATGGAGTAAGATAGAGACGACTTGATGGTTGTAGGTACACAAAAATGCTGGAGAAACTCAGTGGGTGCAGCAGCATCTGTGGAGCGAAGGAATTAGGCAACGTTTCGGACCGAGACCCTTCTTCAGACTGATGGGGGGGGGGGGAGATGAAAGGAAAAAGGAGGAGGAAAGGAGGAGGAGGAGCCCGAGGGTTGAGGGAGAGATAGGAAGGGGAGGAGACAGCAAGGGCTAACAAAATTGGGAGAATGCAATGTTCATGCCAACAGGATGCAAGCTCCCCAAGCGGAATATGAGCTGCTGTTCCTCCTATTTCCGGCGGTGCTCGCTCTGGCCGTGGAGGAGGCCCAGGACAGGGAGGTCGGATACGGAACGGGACGGGGGAATTGAAGTGCTGAGCCACCGGGAGGCTAGGTTCGTTTAGCGGACCGAGCGGAGGTGTTCGGTGAAACGATCGCCAAGCCTCAGCTTGGTCTCACCGATGTAGATCAGCTGACATCTCAAGCAGCGGATGCAATAGATGAGGTTGGAGGAGATGCAGGTGATTCTCTGTCGCACCTGGAACGACTGCATGGGCCCTTGAATGGAGTCGAGGGGGGAGGTAAATGGACAAGTGTAGCATCTCTTGCGGTTGCAAGGGAAAGTGCCGGGGGAGGGGGTGGTACGGGAGGGAAGGGAAGAATTGATAGGGAGTTACGGAGGGAGCGGTCTTTGCGGAAGGCAGCCGGGAGGGGGAGATGGGAAGATGTGGCGAGTGGTGGGGTCACGTTGGAGGTGGCGAAACTGACGGAGGATTACTTATTGTTTGTGACGGCTAGTGGGGTGAAAGGTGAGGACTGGGGGACTCTGCCCTTGTTGCGATTGGGGGGTGGGGAGAGAGAGCACTGTTACGGGGTATGGAAGAGACCATGGTGCAAGCCTCATCTATGGTGGGGGAGGGGAATCCCGGTCTTTGCGGAAGGCAGCCAGGGGGGGGGGGAGATGGGAACATGTGGCGAGTGGTGGGGTCACGTTGGAGGTGGCGAAACTGACGGAGGATTATTTGTTGTTTGTGACGGCTAGTGGGGTGAAAGGTGGGGACTACGGGGACTCTGCCCTTGTTTCAAGTGGGTGGGGGGGGGTGGGGAGAGAGAGCCCTGTTACGGGGCCTCATCTATGGTGGGGGAGGGGAATCCCGGTTCCCTGAAGAATGAGGACATTTCAGATGCCCTGGTGTGGAACGTCTCATCCTGGGAGCAGATGCGGCATAGACGGAGCAATTGTGAGTAGGGGATGGAGACCTTACAGGAAGCAGGGTGGGAAGAAGTGTAGTTCAGATAGTCATGGGAGTCAGTGGTAGGAGGAATGTCAGACTGAGGATACACATTAAATGTTCGATAATCGAAGGGGAGACACCACAATGGCGATTAATTGCTCCAGGACAATACGCGACTAAAAACATTCGTAACGATTTGTTGGATACATTTTATTCACGATATGGCGACATAATACTGTATACTGCACATAATATTCCAGGAACATTTCAGCAACATCTTTCCAACGGCTGGCGACAGTAATGGCTGCCTCGCAAAGTCTGTTTGCCATTCCTTCTTTGTTGTTTTTTTGGATGTGTCAAATGTATGTGTTTAGTGTTCTTTAGCTTGTTTTATGTGCGAGGGAGGGGGGGGGGTGCGTGGAGTTGGGAAAACCCTTTTCGAATGCATTACCTCGACGGAGATGCGATTTTGTTCGCTATCGTATCTCCGTCCGCACTGCGGCCTAACATCAAGGAGTTGGTGGCCTTTGCAGGAGCTGTCTTCGTGCGCTCCAACCGCGGGAACCTGCGAACTGCAAGACCCCAAACACGGGTGAATAAAAGGAGGAAGACTGGCTGAACGTTATTGCCTTCCATCACAGAGAACACTGTGGTGGATGTTAATGTTAAGTTATATCGTTCTTTTTAATTGTGTTGAGTTATTTTAATTGTATGGTTGCATGGTAACTCAAATACTCCTGTACCTCAATTGGTGCATGTGACAATAAATGTGAATCTGAATCTGAGTAACTCAGCGGATCAGACAGCATCGCTGGAGAACAAGGATAGGTGACGCTCAGGGTCAGGACCCCACTTCAGATACAGCGTGTCTACTACCACCATATGAAACAGTCTGAGTCTGAAGAAAGGTCCCGACCAAAAATGCCATTTGTCCGTTTCCCTTTTCAAAAGTTGCCTGACCAGCTGAGTTGCCACATCACATCGTGTGTTGCTCAAGGTTACTGTACATGCCGTCTCTTGTATCCCCCTATGACCCCGAGAGGCATTTGCAAAGCAGATTGCTTCAATTCTGCTAATAATTGGAACAGAGCAAGCCAGCCAAGTAACTCCCCGGAGGTTGTCTTGGGGTCTATAGGTTAAACCATTTTGCATGCAGTGTTAGATGTGTTCTCAATTCTGATAAACATGCATGGAATTCCGGTGTTCCCTATTTGATAAATCCAGCTGGAAGTACATGGAGTTCGGCTTGTGTTGTTTTTTGTTGTTGTCTTTGCGCTATTATTGTTCGTTACATAATTGTGTTGTTTGTTTGCGATGTTACTGAGTACTATGTTTAAATCATGTTGTGCTGCTGCAACACGAGTATCTATGTTCAGTTTCGGCGCATATGACAATAAACACTCTTCACTCTTGTAAATAAAGGCCTTTCACTCCTGATACAAGGTCTTATCCCGCATCGTCTATTATTAAGTTTTCGACTTTAGTGCTGTATGCCCTGCAAGTGTTTTCTGAAGTACCTCCAACACGTCTACATGCATTCTTAAAAAGGTGATCAGTGGTGTACTTCATCACCTTTTCTTATCAATGCTCGATGTAACAAAAGCATTACATTTACTCACAATACCCAATAATATTATGTTTTAGTCTGCTTGCAAACTAATTTCCCAGCGAACCATGTGTAAAGGCGGCAGGTTGCTTTGCATCTCAAAGTTCGGTTATAACGCACAGTTACTCAAATTTAATTTATCATCCTAACATCTAACTATCAATGCCGTCTTTTGTCCACTTTGCAACTAAGTTTCCCACCTGTCATTGGCAATCGGTAAATTTAGCAACCACTCATTTGCAGCTTTCATTTAAGTCATTTGTGTAAGTTACATAATATTGAGACATGCACTTATACCACTGGCACATCATTTGTTATATTTATCCATCGGAAAATAGACCAAATTATGCTCTGATCCATTTCTTGTCAGGTAGCCAAACTCCGCTAATCCGAGTAAGTTATCTCGTATACGACGAGCATTCATTTTCCATAAACATGTTTGATGCTGCAATCTATCAGATGTGTTCAGAAAATCCAAATGTATCAACATTATCGTTTCACATTTATCCGCTGCACTTGCTACGGAACACAAAGAACTAAACAGCACGAAAACCGAGCTTTCACTCATAAACTGAGCTGATTTCATTTGACAGCATTGTGGGAAATGAAATATCATATTATGTAAGCAACCTTAGATTTGCTGAGATTGGCTAGATAAAAGAAATATGGACAACGGAATCTCCGGTCAAAATTCGGAACATAAATCCTACCTGTGACAGATGTAACAGGTGACAGGTGGCCTCATTGACCTATATGTTTTGGTCCTGCCCTTCTTTGGAAAAATATTGGAAATAAATGTTTGATACTATTTCCGAAGTCTTAGGCATAGATTTACAACCTCGTCCTATTACTGCAATTTTTGGGCTACTAATGTTAGATTCTATTCATTTGTCCCGCTCCGCCCATCGGTTGATTGTTATTACCACTTTAATCGCCAGAAGATCTATTTCATTTAAATGGAAAGAGTCCAACCTTCCGACCACACTCCAGTGGTATTCAGAAACGATATCATGTTTAAATTTAGAAAAATATCAGGAGTGACACTGTTGAACCCTTGGTTAAATTTGATAAGACTTGGGAACAATTTATTGAACATTTTCATACAACATAAATTGCTCCCTTTTTAACCGTTATAAAAAAAGATTTTACCTCTATAGGGTGGAACGGACTTGACGACAAACAGATCTACATTGTTGAAATTCTCAGTTCAGATTCGGTTTTGCTTTGCTTTGTTTTTTATCTATTTTATTTTTATTCGTATTTTTTTATTATCAAATTTTCTCTTTTATTTCTTTCTTTAGTTTAGGGGTTTTTTTGGGGTTTTTTTGTTTCTTTTCCTTTTTTCTTTTTCTTTTTGTCTTTTTATCTTTGTGGTTTTCTTTTAACATTTATAAGTTTCCTTTTAATGATTTAACTATATTTACATACATTTCTTGGATTAATAACTTCGGAACTATATGTGGGAATGCGACAGGAAGATGTGTATGGCCAAGACGTGAAAAATGGGAGTAGGTTATGTGAAAATGGGAAGGCTGTGGGCTAGCGTTTGGAATATGATAGGAAAAGCAGATTGACACATCGTAGGCACACACACACAAACAAGACAAATACTTTTAGTTATATGGATATATTATATTCGGGTTTAAACTTTCTTATATATATATATAACAAGAGGACATATATCAAACATATATCAAACAAGAGGACATGATTTGAGAATTAAGGGACAGAGGTTTAGGGGAAACATGAGGGGCAACTTCTTTACTCGGAGAGTGGTAGCTGTGTGGAATGAGCTTCCAGTGAAGGTGGTGGAGGCAGGTTCGTTTTTATCATTTAAAAATAATTTGGATAGTTATATGGACGGGAAAGGAATGGAGGGTTATGGTCTGAGTGCATGTAGATGGGACTAGGGGGGAATACGTGTTCGGCACGGACTAGAAGGGCCGAGATGGCCTGTTTCCATATAACCATATAACCATATAACAATTACAGCATGGAAACAGGCCATCTCGGCCCTTCTAGTCCGTGCACTAAAGAAACTAAAATATGCACTAAAGAAACTATAAAACATGCACTAAAGAAACTAAAATATATATATATATATATACTTGACCAAGTGCAGACCCGTTGGGTCTGTTTCCCCAACGCGGGTTGGGGGAGGGGGGGGAGGGGGGGGGAGGTGCGGTGAGGCGTCACACTAACCACCTGGGTCTATTGGGTCTGTTCCTCCAAAACACGGTTCGGGGTGGGAATCTGGCTGGGACTGGGACTGCTGCAAAGGCATATGTAAATGGATCCATTCCGATTGGACATCTGTTAGCATTGTGCATTGTGACATCACAAGATGGAATGTTCACCAGGGGCTGGGGCTGGTGCAAAGGCATATGTAAATGCATCCATCCCGATTGGACATATGTGAGCATTGGGCATTGTGACATCACACGATGGAAACGAATCAAAAGGCAGACAGGCAGCCGGACGGACACCGGACGTCGGGCGGACGCCGGCAGCCACAGACGTTTATATAATACTAGACCAAGTGCAGACCCGTTGGGTCTGTTTCCCCAACGGCGTTTTGCGGGGGGGAGGGGGGGGGCTGCGGCATCAAACTCACATTTAACCCCCCAAACACACAGGTGGGGGGAGGGGGGATGTGAAGAGGGGAGGGAGGGGAGAGGAGGTGGAGGAAACGGGACAGATTTGGGAGGGAAAGGAGAGCGGGGTAAGGGGTGAGAGAGGGGGATGGGGAGAGAGATGTGGGGGAGGGGGAGGACGGGGAGGTGTGGAGGAGGCAGGGAGGGGGAGAGGGGTGGGGGAGAGAGGGGAAAGAGTGAGGAGGGATAGTGGAGGGGAAGGGGAGAGAAGTGGTAGAGAGGGGAGGGAGGAGGAAAGGGGTAGGGGGAGTGATGGAAGAGGGACAGTGGGATAGGGGGAAGGGGGTGGGGGGAGAGGGAAGGGGGTGGGGTAGAGAGGGAAGGGGGGTGGGGAAGAGAGGGGTCGGGGAAGGGGTGGGGAGAGGGGGGAAGGGAGGGGAAGAGAGAGGGTGGGGGTGGGAGAGGCGTGCGGTAAGGGGATAGAAGTGGATGAGTGGGGAGGGAGGGGTAGGGGGAGTTGTGAAAGGGGGACAGAGGGGTAGGGGGAAGGGGGTGGTGGTAGAGAGGGAAGGGGGTGGGGGAGAGAGGGATGGGTGGGAGAGGGAGAGGGGTGACAAGAGGGAAACAGAAGCATAGAAATCAAGTGCAAGAGTAGGCCATTCGGCCCTTCGAGCCTGCACCACCATTCAATATGATCATGGCTGATCATTCAACTCAGTATCCTATACCTGCCTTCTCTCCATACCCCCTGATCCCTTTAGCCTCAAGGGCCACATCTAACGCACTCTTAAATATAAAAAATGAACTGGCCTCAACTACCTTCTGCGGCAGAGAGTTCCAGAGACTCACCACTATATGTGTGAAAAATGTTTTCCTCATCTCAGTACCAAAGGATTTCCCCTTTATACTTAAACTGTGACCCGCTTGTCCTGGACTTCCCCAACATCGGGAACAATCTTCCTGCATCAGACAAATGCAATTCAGGACTTTTCTCTTCACAAGCAACTCCTGCACCAAAGAGGGGAGGGGGGGGGGGCGTGTGTCGTCACACACAAAGATCTTGTTGCGGAGAGCTCCGCTATAAGATCTTTGGGCATATACTAAGCACGCGCCTCCACAAACAGATGAGCGTCTTCTTGAATGGTGAGCGTGTGGCTGCCTCCACAAACAGTCACACTTCCTGTGGGCCCGCCCCCACAAAAAATATTGTGTGAGGAAGGGGAGGAGGAGGGTGGAGAGGGAGAGGGGGAGGGGAGGGGGTGGAGGAGAGGATGGGGGAGAGAGGTGAGGGGGGGGTGGAGGGGTTGGAGCGGGCGTGCATGAGTCGAGAGAAGAGAGAAGGGCAGAGAGAGAGAGAGGCTGGCACAACAACAAAAATGCTGAATAAACTCAGCGGGTGCAGCAGCATCCATGGACCGAAGGAAAAGGGCAACGTTTTTGGCCGAAACCCCTTCTTCCGGGTTTCGCTCCATAGATGCTGCCGCACCCGCTGAGTTTATCCAGGTTTTTGTATGTCTAACTTCTAGGGAAAGGAGCGCGGGGTAGGGGGTGTGAGATGGGGAGAGAGATGTGGGGGAGGGGGGATGGGGAGGGAGGGGAGGAGGGAGGGATGGGGAGAGGGGTGGGGGGAGAGGGGAAAGAGTGGGGAGGGAGAGGGGAGGGGAAGGGGGAGAGAAGTGGGAGAGTGGGGAGGGAGGAGGAGGTGGGTAGCGGGAGTGATGGAAGTGGGACAGAGGGATAGGGGGAAGGGGCGGGGGAGAGAGGGATGGGAGAGGGGTGAGGAGAGGGGGAGGAGAGAGTGGGAGAGAAGTGGAAGAGTGGGGAGGGAGGGAGCGGTAGAGGGGTAGCGGGAGTGGTAGAAGAGGGACGGGGGAGTGGTGGAAGAGGGACAGAGTGGAAGGGATGGGGGAGTGAGGGGAAGGGAGCGGAAGAGAGAGGGGTGGGGGAGGGAGAGGCGTCGGGTAAGGGGATAGAAGTGGAAGAGTGGTGAGGGAGGGGTAGGGGGAGTGGTAAAAGAGGGACAGAGGGGTAGGGGTAAGGGGGTGGTGGTAGAGAGGGGAGAGGGGTGAGGAGAGGGAAACATAGAACCATTGAAATTAAGTGCAGGAGTAGGCAATTCGGCCCTTCGAGCCTGCACCACCATTAAATATAATCGTGGCTGATCATCCAACTCAGTATCCTGTACCTGTCTTCTCTCCATACCCCCTGATCCATTTAGGCACAATGGCCACATCTAACTCCCTCTTAAATACAGCCAATGAACAGGCCTCGACTACCTTCTGTGCCAGTGAATTCCAGAGATTCACCACTCTCTGTGTGAAAAAATGTTTTTCTCATCTCGGTCCTAAAAGATTTACCCCTTATCCTTAAACTGTGACCACTTGTTCTGGACTTCCCCAACATCTGGAACAATCTTCCTGCATCTAGCCTGTCCAAACTCTTAAGAATTGTGTACGTTTCTATAAGATACCCCCTCAATCTTCTAAATTCTATCATGTACAAGCCGAGTCTATCCAGTCTTTCGTCATATGAAAGTCCTGACATCCCAGTAATCAGTCTGGTGAACCTTCTCTGTACTCCCTCTATGGCAACAATGTATTTGAACATTGGGCATTGTGACATCACACAATGGAACGTTCACCATGGGCTGGGGCTCCTGCAAAGGCATATGTAAATGAATCCATTCCGTTTGGACATCTGTGAGCATCGGGCATTGTGACATCACACGATGGAACGTTCACCAGGGGCTGGGGCTGGTGCTGCTTCTGTGGGTGAGAAGCCAGTTTATTTTTGAAATATTGGGGGGGGGGGGGAGGATTTGATTAAAAACGTGTACTTAAACACGACGAATTGTAATGAGGAGCGGATACTTAGAAAGAAAAGTGAAATCTCTACCGAAATGGAAAAGACGTCGGCGAATCTGCGTCTGGTTTCGGAGTTGCAGGGAATCAAAGGAAGAAATGCGGCCGGAAGCCGTACATGTAAATGAATCCATTCCGATTGGACGTCTGCGAGCGCTGGGCATGGCGATTGGACGTCTGCGAGCATCGGGCATTGTGACATCGCACGGCGGGAACGAATCGAAATGCAGAAAGGCAGCCGGGCGGATGTCGGACGGATGGGGCGAGAGTTTTATATAATAAAATATATATAATTACTGCACTTTGAGAGCATCGCCCTTCAACATTTCTCTTGCATCCTTCTTCTTAATCATGCCACTCAGTTTCTCCGAATTCCCATGTTTTGTTCTGCTTTCTTTGTCGAAATGAAATGTTTCCAAGAACTTTCGCTGGATGTCTGAAGCAAGAACTCTCATCACTTCGGCCATATTTCCGACGTTACAATCCATGATTGCCCTTAAATTACGTTCTTCAACGTAGAGCGCTAAAATAAATCTGGATGCTGAAATCATGACTTACAAAGTAAATACATAGTTTTATTTTCTCTCCAGCAGGACTAAACGTTTCGTCGCGGTGTCCTTGCGGAAAAAGTGCAGCAACATTGAGTTCCTGCAGCTGACGTATTTGTAGATAAATGTTCTCCCAACCGCACAAGCACTTCGCGTATGCTCATCACCAATGTCTGAGATCCGCATTTTGCCAATACCTCTATTGTATGAACATTTAGTAACAGGATACACTGTGTGTTGGAGAGAACTGAAATAAATTAAAGTTGTAAGGTGAGGAGAATTGGTTACGCAGCCACACGACGAATGAAAGAAAGGTGAGATGAGGTATAAAAGTTGTGAAGTCATGTTGTAGCTGTAAAAACACTTTAATTCGACCAGATATGGAGTATTGTGTACTGTTCAGATTGTCAGATTATAGGAAGCACGTGAAGGTTTCGCGATAGATGCTAAAGAGGTCGCCAGGATGTTGCGCGGATTGAGAATGTTAGGTGTAAGTAATGTAAATGATAACTGATCATTTATTGTGTTATTCTTCGTTGCAATACTTATTGTCGTGTAGATACGTTAACGTGCCGGTAAAGCTGCAGAAAGTAACAATTTGATTATTCCGATCGCGTTTCAGATGACAATTAATCTCTCTTGACTATTGACTCCTAAAAGGATGGATTGTTTGTCTGGAGCGACGGAAGGTGAGAGATTAGCTGCTCGAAATTAACAACATTATGAGGGCGTGCATAAAGTAATAATCATAGTATTTTAATCCAGGGTGGAAACATGAATTCCAAAGCCCGAGGTTTAAGATGACTTGGGGGGTGGGGGCATGATGTTTGAAGGACATTCCCCAAGCAAGTTTTTTTGGACCGCGAGCATTGAATTCGCTGCCAGTGTAGATTGGAGATCATATGCTGTAGCGACATTTAAATGGCATTTAGACCGACCATTAAACAGTCGGGCATTGGAGGGATACCAACCAATGCAGGACAATGACATTGTTAGCTTAACTTTTGTGACAGATGTACTGTGTTATATTGTATATGTTAACGTTGTATGTTCTATAAAAAGACTGGCCAAGCTAGTTGCAGGAGAAATGTTTCCAAAGTTGGGCGTGACTTAGAATAAAGGGGAGGTAATTTAAGACTGAGGTGAGAAAAAAACGATTTTCACCTAGAGCGTTGTGAATTTATGGAATTCCCTGCCACATAGGGTAGTCGAGGCCAAATCACTGGATGGATTTAAGAGAGAGTTAGATAGAGCTCTAGGGGCTAGTGGAGTCAAGGGATATGGGGAGTCGGTAGGCACGGGTTATTGATAGGGGACGATCAGCGATGATCACAATGAATGGCGGTGCTGGCTCGAATGGCCTCCTCCTGCACTTATTTTCTATGTTTCTATTTTCTGTAAGTGTATCAAAGATGCCCACTTGTTCCAACAATAATTCTTCGAGAGTTTACGTATTAAGTCAAATGAATGTATCACAACCTTCTTTAGCTCGTCTCTTAATTTTCTCTGTGTCCCTGCATAAATGCACGTGTTAGTGCAACAACTCCAGAGCTGGAGCATGTATCCACTTTCCTGTAGAATGAAGCTTTCCCCTGTAAATAGTGTTCACCTCTTTGCAGGGGAAAGGGTTGCATAGGGGATTTCCTGTTCAGTTGATAGGTAAATATGTAAAAGCTCTTTAACAAACCCAGAAAACCAACATTACTTCATTCCAATATTTAAAAGGATTAATGGAACTTGAATTTCAACTGGGATATTCTATCTACTGAAATTGATTTGAAATTCACAACTGAATGCATGCAGTGCCAATGTCTAGGAATTACCATTCCAGTGCACCTTCATCAATTATCTGTAAATTATCACTACTAGAGGTGTGGAATCGGGGTAAAACTGATTGAGATGCTACAGAGGAAAGGGTACTGGAAGGGACTGGTTGAGTTTGTCTGAACCTGGTATATATTTGATGTGTTAAATTGTCATATATTCTGTCCCAATAAAACGGGTAACGTACTATTGGAAATAGGAGCAACTTCTTATGAAATGGCAATCACTTGGCACGTTTTAATCGGAATAGATGTTACCTGTAATTGACATTTCCAATCCAGGCACTGCACCACCTTCTGAGGATATCAACGTTTTCAATTTCCATTTCAGGCTTGCGTCCAACCCGCAGCCATCAATGTTCATTCCGACCATACTGTTGCATATTGAATGGATTATCCTTCGCAGGATCCGCCAGATTCAACAAAATCCTACCGCATTCACATATTCCCCCCTCCTCCTGTTCACAATTTCAAAGGGGATCGTGCACTTCGCGACATAGAAGCCAGGCATAGATTGGGTGCTCGCTTGGCAGAACACCAGTTCGCAGACCTCGAGAGCGATTTGCATCCAGCCAGCCTTCCACTGTAAGTTCCTGTCTCACCGTTGCCTTGATCTCTCGGTCTCTGCTCTTCTGTGTTGTTACAACGGACCGGGGAGCAAGCTTGAGAAACACATCATCTTTCGTCTGGGCTCGTTGCAGCCTTCCAGATTCACGTTGAATTCGACAACGTAAGGTAAGACGCTCCGTTGATACCATAAATACAACGGCCAGGTAGAGGAATCAGACATTCGGCCCTTCAAAGGTACACAAAATTGCTGGGGAAACTCAGCGGGTGCAGCAGCATCTATGGAGCGAAGGAAATAGGCGACGTTTCGGGCCGAAACCCTTCTTCAGACCTTCGCTCCATAGATGCTGCTGCACCCGCTGAGTTTCCCCAGCAATTTTGTGTACCTTCGATATTCCAGCATCTGCAGTTCCCTTTTGAACACATTCGGCCCTTCAATCCTGTTTCATCCTTCAATAGGGTCGTCCTCTGTCCTGCCCAGACCCCATAACGTTGCACTCCTTTGCTGATTGAATAAAACAAAAACAATCCCGTTTTTGAATATATTCATAGATTGAGTTTCCACAACGTTCTAATGCACATATTCACATATTTTTCTTGGTCACCTCAATCTTAAATAGTTATTCCTTTCCTCTGACACCTGCCCATTGGATGCACTACGAATGATAGAATCCTCCCCATGTTTATCCTCGCAAAGTCCAAATAAATTTACGTCTCGTTAAAACCACGTCATTGCCATTCTAACATCTCTATCATTCAAGGCGTTTGTCGTGAGACAACCCCACATTGTCCAGGATCAGCCTCATGAACCTTGTATGAATTGCTTCCGATTATGTTATGCCTTTTCTTAAACCGAATCGTCCACAATGATCCAGATGCGCCTTGTACAGGTGCAGTAAAATACTTAGGTTTATATTCCAAAGCCCCTGGAAATAAAACCAGTAAGACATTCACCTTCCTGATATCCTGTTGCACATCTATGTTAATCTGCATTCGTCGTTTCATTTACAAGGACCCCTAGCCTACAGAGCTGCTCCTTTCTGCATTTGTTCCCTTCTAAACGATACGGTTTTTTATCCTTCTTGCCTCAGAAATGAATATGTTCGCATTTCCCACATACAGCTCTATTTCAATTTTTGTCCATTCCCATAAATTGTCAATATTCTCTGCCTCAAAAGGCGGTGGAGGCAGGTTCTCTGGATGCTTTCAAGAGAGAGCTAGATAGGGCTCTTAAAAATAACGGAGTCAGGGGATATTGGGTGAAGGCAGGAACGGGGTACTGATTAGGGATGATCAGCCATGATCACGTTGACTGGCGGTGCTGGCTCGAAGGGCCAAATGGCCTACTGCTGCAACTATTGTCTATTGTCGATTGTCTAATATATATATTTGTGATCCTCCTCGCTGCTTGCATTCCCACCAATATCTACGTCAGCCTCAGCGTAGGCTACAGTATACTTTCCATCTCCCAAACCATTAATATTTTTTGTAAACAGTTTTAGTTCCAGTATCCATCCAAACCTGTCCCATCCGTGTACCTTCCTAACTGTTTTTTTAAATATAGGGATAGTCCCTGCCTCAACTACCTCCTCTGGCAGCTTGTTCCGTACACCCACTCCACTTTGTGTGGAAAATGTTACGCTTCAGATTCCTATTAAATCGCTTCCCCTTCAGTCCTACGTCCTCTGGTCCTCGATTCATCTACTCTGTGTAAGGGACTCTGTACATCCAACCGAACCATTTATTTCATGATCTGATACATCTCAATAAGATAACACCTCAACCTCCTGCGCTCCAAGAAATAGAGACCCAGCACCACTCAATCTCTCCCCTGTAGCTCAGACCCTTCTAGTCGCGGCAATCTCCTTGTAAATGTTCTCTGTAACCTCCTTGTGTCTCGTCTTCTGTCATAGAGTCACATAGTCATAGAGTCATACATAGTGGGAACAGGCACTTCGGTCCAACTCGCCCACACCGGCCAACAAAGTCCCAGCTACACTACTCGAACTTGCCTACGCTTGATTCATATCCCTCCAAACTGTCCTATCTATGTACCTGTCTAACTGTTTTTTAAACTATGGGATGGTCCCAGCCTCAACTACCTCCTCTGGCAGCTTATTCCATACACCCAACACCTTTTGTATGAAAAGGTTACCACTCGGATTCCTATTAAATCTGTTCCCCTTCACCTTGAACCTATGTCCTCTGGTCCTCCATTCCCCTACTCTGGACTCAACCCTGATCTATTCCGCTATGATTTTGATCTCTCTTCGATCTCCCCTCGTCCTCCTGCGCTCCATGAAATAGAGCAGATTGGTTGGAAAGTTGAGCAGAGGAATAGGAAGATGGATTAAACAAATGCGCAATCAAATCTTGATAAGACATATACAATAAATAATTTGGGAGGGTTTTAAAAACCGACTGTTGAATAAAATATGAAACGCAAAAAGATATCCAATATCAAAAATCACACTACTACAAATATAAGAATTAAAGATAAAAAATAAGTTGTTGCGGAACGGATAGGCTGACGTACCTCTCCGGGTTTCTCTAAATGTAGCGACGTAGGAGATTGTTTCTGCATCGGGCGGATAAATCTTACAACTTAATCGCAAATTGAGTCTCCTGCACCAGAGAAGTAGTGGAGGGTAGGGCAAACTAACAGAAGGCTGTGAAGTGGTTATCAAAACAGAAGCTATTAAAAGAAACCGGGATGACATTTTTGGTGAGGGCGGAGAGGATTAACCGCTTGAAAATGTCCATGCAAATTGTTGTGATTGCCCTCTTTCAACACCATAATGGAAATTGGAACAAAAATATCACGGAGGTCTACTTGTAATATTATTTACCAATCCCATCACCGCATTACCTCCGTCCGTCTGAGGACCCACCGCAAATTATATCCTAGCAATTCCTTCATCGGGATCCAGGAAAACAAAAAACAGAACATCCGGTCTTTCCGCTGATTATCGGGATTTCATGGGCTCTGGAGGCGCAACTAGTCACTTTTATCACTGCGACAAAATTTATGAATTTATGAATAGGCCACCATACCATATGCACTGGTAAATAATTAATGAGGGACTAACTGGTGAAATGTGAGTCACTGTTTGTGGAACGATGGTTGTTGGTCTCAATCTGAAAACAGACACAAAACAGAGCCCCAAATGGAGTAAGATAGAGACGACTTGATGGTAGGAGGTACACAAAAATGCTGGAGAAACTCAGCGGGTGCAGCAGCATCTGTGGAGCGAAGGAATTAGGCAACGTTTCGGACCGAGACCCTTCTTCAGACTGGTGGGGGGGGGGGGGGGGGTGGAGATGAAAGGAAAAAGGAGGAGGAAAGGAGGAGGAGGAGCCCGAGGGTTGAGGGAGAGATAGGAAGGGGAGGAGACAGCAAGGGCTAACAAAATTGGGAGAATTCAATGTTCATGCCAACAGGATGCAAGCTCCCCAAGCGGAATATGAGCTGCTGTTCCTCCTATTTCCGGTGGTGCTCGCTCTGGCCGTGGAGGAGGCCCAGGACAGGGAGGTCGGATACGGAATGGGAGGGGGAGTTGAAGTGCTGAGCCACCGGGAGGCCAGGTTCGTTTAGCGGACCGAGCGGAGGTGTTCGGTGAAACGATCGCCAAGCCTCAGCTTGGTCTCACCGATGTAGATCAGCTGACATCTCAAGCAGCGGATGCAATAGATGAGGTTGGAGTAGATGCAGGTGATTCTCTGTCGCACCTGGAACGACTGCATGGGCCCTTGAATGGAGTCGAGGGGGGAGGTAAATGGACAAGTGTAGCATCTCTTGCGGTTGCAAGGGAAAGTGCCGCGGGAGGGGGTGGTACGGGAGGGAAGGGAAGAATTGAAAGGGAGTTACGGAGGGAGCGGTCTTTGCGGAAGGCAACCGGGAGGGGGAGATGGGAAGATGTGGCGAGTGGTGGGGTCACGTTGGAGTTGGCGAAACTGACGGAGGATTACTTATTGTTTGTGACGGCTACTGGGGTGAAAGGTGAGGACTGGGGAACTCTGCCCTTGTTGCGAGTGGGGGGTGGGGAGAGAGAGCACTGTTACGGGGTATGGAAGAGACCATGGTGCAAGCCTCATCTATGGTGGGGGAGGGGAACCCCTGTTCCCTGAACAATGAGGACATTTCAGATGCCCTGGTGTGGAACGTCTCATCCTGGGAGCAGATGCGGCGTAGACAGAGCATTGGGAGTAGGGGATGGAGTCCTTACAGGAAGCAGGGTGGGAAAAAGTGTAGTCGAGATAGCCATGGGAGTCAGTGGTAGGAGGAATGTCAGACTGAGGATAAACATTAAATGTTCGATCCTCGAAGAGGAGACACCACAAAGGCGATTAATTGCTCCAGGCCAATACGCGACAAAAAAACATTCGTAACGATTTGTTGGATACATTTTATTCACGATATGGCGACATAATACTGTATACTGCACATAATATTCCAGGAACATTTCAGCAACATCTTTCCAACGGCTGGCGACAGTAATGGCTGCCTCTCAAAGTCTGTTTGTCCCTTCCTTCTTTGTTGGTTTTTTGGATGTGCCAAATGTATGTTTTTAGTGTTCTTTAGATTGTTTTATGTGCGAGGGAGGGGGGGGCGTGGAGTTGGGAAAACCCTTTTCGAATGCATTACCTCGACGGAGATGCGATTTTGTTCGATATCGTATCTCAGTCCGCACTGCGGCCTCACATCAAGGAGTTGGTGGCCTTTGCAGGAGACTGTCTTCGTGCGCTCCAACCGCGGGAACCTGCGAACTGCAAGACCCCAAACACGGGTGAACAAAAGGAGGAAGACTGACTGAACTTTATTGCCTTCCATCACAGTGATCACTGTGGTGGATGTTTATGTTAAGTTATATCGTTCTTTTTAATTGTGTTGAGTTCTTTTAATTGTATGGTTGCATGGTAACTCAAATACCCCTGTACCTCAATTGGAGCATGTGACAATAAATGTGAATCTGAATCTGAGTAACTCAGCGTATCAGACAGCTTCGCTGGAGAACAAGGATAGGTGACGATCAGGGTCAGGACCCCACTTCAGATACAGCGTGTCTACTACCACCATAAGAAACACCATGAAGAAAGGTCCCGACCAAAAATGCAATTTGTCCGTTTCCCTTTTCAAAAGCTGCCTGACCAGCTGAGTTGCCACATCACATCGTGTGTTGCTCAAGGTTACTGTACATGCCGTCTCTTGTGTCCCCCTATGATCCCGAGAGGCATTTGCAAAGCTGATTGCTTCAATTCTGCTATTATTGGAACAGAGCAAGCCAGCCAAGTAACAAGACAACCACCCAAGGAGGTTGTCTTGGGGTCTATAGGTTAAACCATTTTGCATGCAGTGTTAGATGTGTTCTCAATTCTGATAAACATGCATGGAATACCGGAAGGTCTCCTATTTGCCATTTACTATCCAGTCCTGGGAGTTATTGGAGTTACGGGTAAAGTGTTTTTATTAGTGATTTCCTCTGGTTTCATGTTCGATTGTAAATCTAGCGTCTTCTCTGAATGAAAGTGATGCACCGCTCGCGAAACGACGATTATTACGGCTTATATGAACTTCCTTCGCCCGATTTAATATATTACGACGTCCGAAACGTTCCACACCGATGTGTATCATTAAATCGAAGAACAGGAAATAAAGGAAATATTCATGTTCAATCAGCTTCTGTCGAAAAAGGGAAAATAGTTGACATTCTCACTTTCAAGGAAGCATCTCAGTCCAGAAACGTCGTCTTTCACCGATGGGTAGACACAAAATGCTGGAGTAACTCAGCGGGTCAGGACGCATATGTCTCTGATGCTGATCTGAGATGCTGCCTGAACCGCTAATGGTATTCATTGTTTACTGACACGGACAGACCTGATGAGATTTTAACTTTTTTGTCCCTCGTTGTTTGAGGTCTGGGATGTATTCATTGACTAGCACTTGCTATTTTTCACCTACAGCTAATCTGGCAGTGATTGCGGTACTGTCCCGGGGAAGGTGCGGCCTTTCCAAGTGCATCACTTGCTATCTGGTGGCTATGGCTGTGACCGATCTCTTAGTCATTATCACGGCTGTGATATTTAACCGAGTGGTAGGTATATATTTCCCATTCAGCTTCATGTCCATCACTCCAGTCTGCAGCCTCAGCTTTGTTCTGATTTATGGAATCCGGGACTGTTCAGTCTGGGTGACAGTGGTGTTCACACTTGACCGATATATAGCCATCTGTTGCCAGAAGCTGAAAGCAAAGTACTGCACTGAGAAAACAGCGGTCATTGTCATAGGAACAATGTGTGCAGTGAGTTGTGTCAGAAACATTCCATGGTATTTTATATACGAGCCTTCATTTATAACTGACGGCGTCCGCTGGCTCTGCGAAATAAAGTTATCTTTCACTACCTTGCCTGCATGGGGTGCCTTTGATTGGATTCACCGCATCTTTACTCCATGCCTTCCATTCTTTCTGATACTACTTTTCAATGTACTCACCGTCAGACATATTCTAACTGCAATGAGAACTCGAAGGAGATTAATGTCCAACAGAAACGGAGATAACCAATGTGACCCAGAAATGGAAAACCGGAGAAAATCCATCGTTTTGCTCCTGTTAATATCTTGCGGTTTCATCCTGTCCTGGGTGTTATTTTTCATCACATTTCTTTATGTTCGGATTGCGAAGGTTCGATATTTCTCGGGTTATAACTTCAATGATTCAAATTTTACGTTGGAAGAAAGCGGATTTATGCTTCAGCTTTTGAGTTCATGTATAAATCCATTCATTTATGCAGGAACGCAGCAAAAAATCAAAGAGCAATTAATGAATGGGGTAAAATATCCACTGAATTTCATTGTTATGTTATTTAAATTATGCTGACTTGATTTCCATTTAATCATCCTATGATGTATTATATCCGTTGATTCACTTACTGTCTCCAGTTCGAATCGTGAATTAACTCAATCTCAGGTTTTCCATATAAAGTGAATTCACAGACATGGACGGGCATGGAGACATTGGAAATCGAGCACTTGATTGTTTAGAGGCAAATGACACACTGGCCAACAAATTGAGATTGACACGGACTCTGAAATGTATGTCCCATGCCTCGTTCACCATGTACAGACAGATGATCTCGGAGCAAGAGAACGCCATTCAATCACCAAGTTTCCCCCGTCAGTCAGTATCACCGTTGATCTAACTGTAATAGAAACACAGAAACATAGAAAAATAGGTGCAGGAGTAGGCCATTCAGCCACACTCTTATTTAATTCCTGCCATTAGGAAGAAAGCATAGGAACTTCAAAACTGTAACATCTAGGTTCGGGAGCAACTTATTTCAGATCATTAAACACTGCTCCCAAATAAGCGCAGCGCCGGAGACCCGGTGTCGATCGCGGCGACGGGTGCTGTCTGTGCGGAGTTTCTACGTTCTCTCCGTGAACGCGTGGGATTTCTCCGATATCTTCGGTTTCTTCCCACACTCCGAAGACGTAGAGGTATACAGGTTAATTAGTTTGGTGTTTGTGTAAATTGTAAATTGTTCCTCTTGTGTGTAGGATATTGTTAATACGCGGGGATCGCTGGTTGGTGCGGACTCGATGGGCCGAAGGACCTGTTTACGCGCTGTATCCCTAAACTAAACGAAATAAGCTCCGAAGTACATGGAAATGCGGCATTGTTTTTTTTTCTTTGTTGTCTTTGCGCTATTATTGTTCGTTTATATCATTGTGTTGTTTATTACGATGTTTACTGAGTACTGTGTTTAAATTATGTTGTGCTGCTGCAAGTACGAGTATCTTTGTTCAGTTTCGGCGCATATGACAATAAAACACTCTTCACTCTTGTAAATAAAGGCCTTTCACTCCTGATACAAGGTCTTATCCCGCATCGTCTATTATTACGTTTTCGACTTTCGTGTGTATGCCCTGCAAGTGTTTTCTGAAGTACCTCCAACACGTCTACATGCTTTCTTAAAAAAGGTGATCGGTGCTGCACTTCACACCTTTTCTTATCAATGCTCGATGTAACAAAAGCATTACATGTACTCACAATAACCAATAATACTATGTTTTATCTGCTTGCAAACTAATTCCCAACGAACCATGTGTAAAGGCGGCAGGTTACTTTGCATCTCAAAGTTCGGTTATATCTCACAATTTATTCAAAATTTATTTTATCATCCTAAAATCTAACCATCGATGCCGCCTTTGGTCCTCTTTGTAACTAAGTTTCACACCTGTTATTGACAATCGGCAAATTTAGCAACCACTCGTTTGCAGCTTTCATTTAAGTCATTTGTGTAAGTTACATAATATTGAGACATGCACTTATACCACTGGCACATCACTTGTTATATTTATCCATCGGAAAATAGACCAAATTATGCTAAGGTCCATTTCTTGTCAGGTAGCCAAGCCCCACTAATCCGAGTAGGTTATCTCGTATACGACGAGCATTCGTTTTCCATGATCATGTTTTATGCTGCAATCTATCAGATGTGTTCAGAAAATCCAAATGTATCAACATTATCGTTTCACATTTATCCGCTGCACTTGCTGCTGGACTCAAACAACTAAACAGCACGGAAACACAGCCTTCACTTATAAACTGAGCTGGTTTCATCTGACAGTATTTATTAATTATTGTGGGAAATTAAATATCATATTATGCAAGGAACCTTAGATTTGCTGAGATTGGCTAGATAAAAGAAATATGGACAATAGGATAATGGAATCTCCGGTCAAAATTCCACAACATTCTCCTGGGCCCTGCCATTTATTGTGTACTTCATGCCTTGGGTTAACTTCCTCAACTGCATAACTTCATGCTCGTACGGGTTCCGCTCCATCTGTTATCCTATGATCCAATTCCCCAATTGGTGCAGATCTTGTTGTGGTTTAGGCATTCATTCCTCTCCGCCACACCACTCATACCTTCAAGGAACAGAATTTTTGCTCTCAACCCAATTCTCCCGCTCTCGCCCCATAGCCCCTGCCAACCTTACGAATCAATACTCTGTCATTGATGGCCTCCACGGCCGTCTGTGGTAATGAATTCCACTGTATAAACCCTCTATAAATTCCTTTTCATCTCCTTTCTAAAGGCACATCCTTTTATTCTGAGTATATGGCCTCTGGTCAATTCTCTCATTGGTGGAAACATCCTCTCCACATTTGAGGATTGAACCGCACACATTGCCGCGTGGAAACAAAAAAACTCCAAATGTTTGAATCTTGAAAAAAAGACCAAATGCTGGTGGAACTGTATGTCGGGCAGTATCTATGGAGGGAATATGCAGACGAATTTCGAAACGAGACCTTTATTCGTACTCAGAAGACGAAGTGATGACTTAGAGTATGAAGAAGGGCCCCGACACCTGTCCATTACCTCCACCCCATCTTCCTCCTCCACACACCCTCACCCACATCTCCCTCTATCACCCCACTCTCCACCCTGTCTCCCTCCTCCTCATTTGCCTCATCTTCCTCCCCGAACCCCTATAGTTGTCCCAGGACCTACCCAGGTCGTAGAGCTGCGCCTGGACCTGGACCTGGGCCTAGAACGTGATTCCTTACAGGGGCTATCATTGGCTTCTATTCTAGGGGGCTCGTTACCTTTTACAATTGCGAGATTGAATAAATATACGACTAACCCAATAATAAGACATACGTTCCGAATATGGTTTCAATTTCGTAAGTTTTTTGGACTAAATGAATTTATCTTATCGAGTCCTATTTTATCCAATTTTCTCTTCCAACCATCTAGTACTGATCAAATTTTTGTTATGGAAGAGGAATGGATTAGTAGCTTTTCGTGATTTGTTTTTGGAGGGTTGTTTTATGTCCTTCGAACAACCCTCCAATAAATATAACTTACCTAATTCACACTTTTTTAAATAATTACAAATTAGCCATTTTTGAAGGCTACTCTATCCCTATTTCCGCTACCACATCAATCCGAATTTTTGGAAACAATTTTACAGTTGAACTCTTATCAGAAAGGATTAATAACGACTATTTATGAGTTGGTTTTGAAATTACAAATAGATATATTTGATAAAATTAAGAATGATTGGGAAAGAGAACTCCAAATTTCTTTATGTATATAGAAATGGGACAGCATTCTTCAATTAGTTAATACTTCTTCAATGTGTGCAAGACACGCCTTGATACAATTCAAGGCGGTTCACAGAGTTCGTATGTCCAAAGATAAGATAGCTCGTTTTTATGGTCACATAAATCCTACCTGTGACAGATGTAACTCTGAAGTGGCCTCATTGACCCATATGTTTTGGTCCTGCCCTTCTTTGGAAAAATATTGGAAATAAATGTTTGATACTATTTCTGCAGTCTTAGGCATAGATTTACAACCTCGTCCTATTACTACAAATTTTCGGCTACCAATGTTAGATTCTACTCATTTGTCCCGCTCCGCCCATCGGTTGATTGCTTTTACAACATTAATCACCAGAAGATCTATTTTATTTAAATGGAAAGACTCCAACTCCAAAGGGTGGAACGGACTTGACGACAAACAGACCTACATTGTTGAAATTTTCAGTTCAGATTCGGTTTTGCTTTGCTTTGTTTTTTATCTATTTTATTTTTATTCGTATTTTATTATTATCAAATGTTCTCTTTTTTTTTCTTTCATTAGTTTAGGGTTTTCTTTTTTTTTGTTTCTTTCCTTTTTTCTTTTCCTCTTTGTCTTTTTATCTGTATGTTTTTTTTAACATTTATAAGTTTCCATTTAAAGATTTAACTATATTTACATAGAGACCGGGAGGTCTATATTCATTGTGTATTTTGACACTGGTCTCATATTAGGTTATGCCTGTTATTAATGTAACACTAATCCCTATGTATCAATACCATTGTTATGTTTATCATTATTCTATTTGCTCTGTTTTTCATGTTTTATTTTGGCATTTTTGGGGGGGGGGGGAAATAAATAAAAAGATTTTAATAGAAAGGAACTCTGCCTGATTCTCGAACTCGGGCTGGCCCTGGCTGTAGACTCCAGCCGTCAGCCCCGGTCATGGCCCCATCCGAAGCCCTCACTCCAGCTCCAGCACCAGCATCGGCTCCAGCCCAGGCCCAGTCCCCGGGCACGGCCCGAGGCACCACCCTCCACACCATGCAATTGGGCGTCGGGCGACTGTTGCCGGTCGTCGAGCGCCGGCAGCTGCCACCACTCCTCGTTCACCGCGAGCGCTTGAGTGCCCCTCCCTCCCGGAGTGTCCCGTCCTGCCTTGCGAGTTCATGGTGGTACCACTCGGGTTTTTTTCCGAAATGGTGAGTTTGTTTGGGCTGTTTTGAAAATTTAATGGATTAATAACTTCGGAACTATATGTGGGAATGCGACAGGAAGATGTGTATTGCCAAGACGGGAAAATGATATAACTTTCTTATATATATACAGTATATATATACATATAATTACTGCACTTTGAGAGCATCGCCCTTCGCCATTTCTTTTCCATCCTTTCTCTTAATCATGCCACGGTTTCTCCGAACTCCCATGCTTTGTTTTCTTTCTTTGTCGAAATGAAAAATTTCCAAGAACTTTCGCTAGATGTCTGAAGCAAGAACTCTCATCACTTCAGCCATATTTCCGTCGTTACAATCCACGATTGTCCCTAAATTACGTTCTTCAACGTACAGCGCTAAAAAAAATCTGGATGCTGACATCATGACGTGCAAAGTAAATACATAGTTTTATTTTCTCTCCAGCAGGACTAAACGTTTCGTCGCGGTGTCCTTGCGGGAAAAGTGCAGTAACATTGAGTTCCTGCAGCTGACGTATTTGTAGAGAAATGTTCTGCCAACCACACAAGCACTTCACGCATACTCATCACCAATGTCTGAGATGCGCATTTTACCAATACATCTATTGTATAAACATTTAGTAACAGGATACATTGTGTGTTAGAGAGAACTGAAATAAATTAAAGTTGTAAGATGAGGAGAATTGGATGCGCAGCCACACGACGAATTAAAGAAAGGAGGAGAGATGAGGTTTAAAAGTTGGGAAGTCATGTTGCAGCTGTAAAAAAACTTTAATTCGACCAGATATGGAGTATTGTGTACAGTTCAGATTGTCACATTATAGGAAGCACGTGAAGGCTTCGGGATAGATGCTAAATAGGTCGCTAGGATGTTGCGCGGATTGAGAATGTTAGGTGTAAGTAATGTAAATGATAACTGATCATTTATTGTGTTATTCTTCGTTGTAATACTTATTTGTCTTGTGGATACGTTAACGTGCCAGTAAAGCTGCAGAAAGTAAGAATTTGATTGTTCCGATCCCGTTTCAGATGACAATTTATCTCTCTTGACTATTGACGCCTAAAAGGATGGATTGTTTCTCAGGAGCGACGGAAGATGAAAGATTAGGTGCTCGAAATTAACAAAATTATGAGGGCGTGCATAAAGTAATAGCCATAGTTTTTTAATCCAGGGTGGAAACATGAATTCCAAAGCCCGAGGTTTAAGATGACTTGGGGGTGGGGTGGGGGGGGGGGGGGGGGCATGAGGTTTGTAGGACATTCCCCAAGCAAGTTTTTTTGGACAGAGCGCATTGCATAGATTGCGCTGCCAGTGTACATTGGAGATCATATGCTGTCGCGACATTTAAATGGCATTTAGACCGACCATTAAACAGTCTGTTATTGGAGGGATACCAACCACTGTAGGACAATGACATTGTTAGCTTAATTTTTGTGACAGATGTACTGTGTTATATTGTATATGTTAACGTTGTATGTTCTATAAGTGTATCAAAGATGCCCAATTTTTGCAACAATATTCGAGAGCTTACGTAATTAAGTCAAATGGATATATCACAGCCTTCTTTAGCTCTTCTCTGAATTTCCTCTGGGTCCCTGCATAAATGCACGTGTTAGTGCAACAACTGCAAAGCTGGAGCATATATCCACTTTTCTGTAGAATGAAGCTTGGGTCATTGAAATGGGATCCCACAAAATAAATACCGCTTGCATAGCGCACATAAAATAAATTTACAACAAACGTCAGCCATAATATTGGGAAACTTCCAGATATGGAAAGTAGTAATACTATGGACTTTTTCCGGTTCTCCATCTCTGGGTCACTCCTATTCTCTCCTGTTCTTTTGCCGCAGAGTCTTCTGCGAGCTCTATTGGCAGCTAGAATGTTCCTGATTGTCAGAGCGTTGAGAACGATGATCAAAAGGAAAGGGAAACATGGGGTCAGGATAAAGTCAAACCATTCATAAGCGGCCCAACCAGTTGAAGTGTAATATGCTGAGCGCATGCCGCAGAACCAGCGCATATTGTCTATAATGTACAACGGTTCATACATAAAGTAGAATGGAATGTTTCTAAGTAATACTACAACCAGTCGTGTGGGTTAGAAAACTCAGCTGGAAATAAATACCACGGATTCGATTCAATATCACCGCCGTAATCACGACCAGTAGATCCGACACCGCCTTTGATACCAGGTACAGGGTGATACATCTGGAAACACCACACCTTCCTCTGGACGATCGCTACAAGATGTGCTGCAAGAAAGAAAGAGCGGAATGAGTATGGTACCGAAAGTAGAATTACTTACAAATACAACTGCCTTACCGATGTAGCGTTGAGCGATCGCTGGAAACCTTACCCGGGACAGCAAAAGCGGCAAATAGTAAATTGCAAATACTGGACCAGTGACCGGATCATGCATTTTACAACAAGTAGTTGGATCCGTGATCACGGACCGCCAAATAATCCAATATTTATGCTAAATGTTAATTCCACTGAGACATTAATATTACAACACAATTCGCGTTTGCTACGCGAGCATGAATAAACAGGCCAGAATCGGCATGCTCCTGCACCTATTGTCTATTGTCTAATATATATGTGTGATCCTCCTCACTGCGTGCATTCCCACCAATATCAACGTCCGCCTCAGCGTAGGCTACAGTATACTTTCCATCTCCCAAACCATTAATATTTTTTGGAAACAGTTTCAGTTCCAGTATTCATCCGTGGCTTTTTCCGAATTGTTGCAGCTTGCTAATATAAAAATCACCCCCGTCTGCATTTATGCTCCTCCTATTTCCATGTTGCCCGCTCGCTGTCTTTTTAATTTACATAACAAATTAATGCAGTTATTGTTCAAACCTGCCCTCACAGAGCTATTTCTTTACTCATGATTATCCTTTCGTCATCTTTGTTATTTTCTGAATTTCCAATTATTTATTGGCACTAATAACCCATCTCCATCTATCATGTTTCCTCTTTCACATCAATTGGATGATCAAGTGCATAGGACATTGCTGGTCTCATTCGTATCAGTGACCGTGGCTACTTCCCTATTTCAATGTATCCTTTAACAGGGGGAAATGGAACATGAAATCATTAACCTTGTCACCGCAATGGCTATTTACTTTAGTACTTAGTGTTGCAACTTTCGACTTTCTTTTTCTGTTAAAAAAAACGATTTTGTTATTTACCTACCAAAGTGAATATGTTCGCATTTTCCAGCTAATATTCCATTTGTATCTATTTTTAGATTCACGTAACCTATCAATAGGTATCTGTCACAAAACATAAAGGGCTGGAGGAACAGTGGTTCGGGCAGCATCCGTGGAGAGAATGGACAGACAACATTTTGTATGGGTAATCTTAGAGTCATATTATCATAGAGAGATACAGCATGGAAACAGGCCCTTCGGCCCAACTTGCCAACATCGGCCAACATGTCCCAGCAACACTAGGTCCACATTCCTGTGCTTGGTCGATATCCCTCCAAACCTGTCCCATCCGTATACCTTCCTATATGTTTCTTAGATATTGCAATAGTCCCTGCCTCAACTACCTCCTCTGGCAGCTTGTTCCATACACCAACTACAATTTGTGTGGAAAAAGTTACGCTTCAGATTCCTATTAAATCGCTTCCCCTTCAGCTTAAACCTATGTCCTCTGGTCCTCGATTCATCTACTCTGTGCAAGAGACTCTGTACATCTCATCGGTCTATTTATTTCATGATTTTATACATCTCAATCAGATCACCCCTCATCTTCCTGCGCTCCAAGAAATAGAGACCCAGCACTACTCAATCTCTCCCCTATAGCTCAGACCCTCTAGTCGCGGCAATATCCTTGTTAATGTTCTCTGTCACCTCCTTATGTCTCGTCTTCTGTCATAGAGTCACAGAGTCATAGAGTCGTACATAGTGGAAACAGGCACTTCGGCCCAACTCGCCCACACCGGCCAACAAAGTCCTATTCGAACTTGCCTACGCTTGATCCATATCCCTCAACACTTGTCCTATCCATGTTCCTGTCTAAATGTTTCTTAAACTATGGGATGGTCCCAGCCTCAACTACCTCCTCTGGCAGCTTGTTCCAAACACCCAACACCTTTTGTGTGAAAAGGTTACCCCTCGGATATCTATTAAATCTGTTCCCCTTCACCTTGAACCTGTGTCCTCTGATCCTCCATTCCCCTACTCTGGACTCAACCCTGATCTATTCCGCTATGAGTTTGATCTCTCTTGGATCTCCCCTCGTCCTCCTGCGCTCCATAAAATAGAGCAGATTAGTTGGAAAGTTGAGCAGAGGAATAGGAAGATGGATTCGACAAATGCGCAATCAAATCTTGATAAGACATATAGAGTAAATTATTTGGGAGAGTTTTAAAAACCGTCTGTTTAGTAAAATATGAAACGCAGATATCCAATATCAAAAATCACACTACTACAAATATAAGAATTAAAGATAAAAAATAAGTTGTTGCGGAACGGATAGGCTGACGTACCTCGCCGGGTTTCGTAAATGCAGCGACGTAGGAGATTGTTTCTGCATCGGGCGGACAAATCTTACAATTTATTCGCAAGTTGAGTCTACTGCACCAGAGAAGTAGTGAAGGGTAGGGCAAACTAACAGAAGGCTGTGAAGTGGTTATCAAAACAGAAGCTATTAAAAGGACCCGGGATTACCTTTTGTGGGAGGGGGGAGCGGATGAAACGCTTGAAAATGTCAATGCAAATTGTTGTGATTGCCCTCTTTCCACACCCTAATGGAAATTGGAACAAAAATATCACGGAGGTCTACTTGTAATAGTATTTACCAATCCCATCACCGCATTACCTCCTTCCGTCTGAGGACCCACCGCAAATTATACCCTAGCAATTTCTTCATCGGGATCCAGGAAAACAAAAAACAGAACATCCGGTCTTTCCGCTGATTATCGGGATTTCATGGGCTCTGGAGGCGCAACTAATCACTTTTATCACTGCGACAAAATGTATGAATTTATGAATAGGCCACCATACCATGTGCACTGGTAAATATATAATGAGGGACTAAGTAGTGAAATGTGAGTCACTGTTTGTGGAACGATGGTTGTTGGTCTCAATCTGAAAACAGACACAAAACAGAGCCCCAAATGGAGTAAGATAGAGACGACTTGATGGTAGGAGATACACAAAAATGCTGGAGAAACAGCAGCATCCATGGAGCGAAGGAAATGGGCAACGTTTCGGGCTGAAACCTTTCTTCAGACTAATGGGGGGTGGGGGGGAGGGGGGGGGCGGGGAGAAGAAAGGAAAAGGGAGGAGGAGGAGCCCGAGGGCTGAGGGAGAGATAGGAAGGGGAGGAGACAGCAAGGGCTAACAAAATTGGGAGAACTCAATGTTCATGCCACCAGGATGCAGACTACCCAAGCGGAATATGCGGGTCGGAACCCCACTTCAGATACAGCGTGTCTACTACCACCATAAGAAACAGTCTGAGTCTGAAGAAAGGTCCCGACCAAAAATGCCATTTGTCCGTTTCCCTTTTCAGAAGTTGCCTGACCAGCTGAGTTGCCACATCACATCGTGTGTTGCTCAAGGTTACTGTACATGCCGTCTCTTGTGTCCCCCTATGATCCCGAGAGGCATTTGCAAAGCTGATTGCTTCAATTCTGCTATTATTGGAACAGAGCAAGCCACCCAAGTAACTCCCCGGAGGTTGTCTTGGGGTCTATAGGTTAAACCATTTTGCATGCAGTGTTAGATGTGTTCTCAATTCTGATAAACATGCATGGAATACCGGAAGGTCTCCTGTTTGCCATTTACTATCCAGTCCTGGGAGTTATTGGAGTTACGGGTAAAGTGTTTTTATTAGTGATTTCCTCTGGTTATCATGTACGATTGTAAATCTAACGACTTCTCTGAATGAAAGTGATGCACCACGCGCGAAACGACGATTATTACGGCGTATATGAACTTCCTTCGCCCGATTTAATATATTACGACGTCCGAAATGTTCCACTACCGATGTGTATCATTAAATCGAAGAACAGAAAATAAAGGAAATATTCAAGTTCAATTAGCTTCTGTCGAAAAAGGGAAAATAGTTGACATTTTCACTTTCAAGGAAGCATCTCAGTCCAGAAACGTCGCCTTTCACCAATGGGTAGGCACAAAATGCTGGAGTAACTCAGCGGGTCAGGAGACATTTCTTTGATGCTGATCTGAGATGCTGCCTGACCCGCTGAGTCACTCCAGCATTTTGCGTCTACCTTCGATTTAAACCAGCATCTGAAGTTCTTTCCTACACATTTTGTCCTTTCACCAATGCTGTCCCGTCGGATTAGTATTTCCAACATGCTCTATTCCTATTTGTATCCTTAGTTTTATAGTATTGCTACCAGGTTTTGTGAATTGGGTCTATGAATTGCAAAATAGTTATTGCAATGCGTTTATGGCATGGTGGTCGTATTGGCCGTATTATTTTGTACATTCGTTGATATGATATCTGCGATATCTGAAACGATTTGTTGACGCCTTGTTCCGTTTCAACTCCGCCGGTAACGGAACAAAGCTCATGGCAGCATTGTATTGAAACTGCTGTTAGAAATTCCGTTGTGGAAATGGATCGATGAGAGGGCGCAATAATGTCGGTGCGACTCATCAGGCTAATGGTATTCATTGTTTACTGACACGGACAGACCTGCTGAGATTTTAGCTTTTTTGTTCCTCGTTGTTTGAGGTCTGGGATGTATTCATTGACTAGCACTTGCTATTTTTCACCTACAGCTAATCTGGCAGTGATTGTGGTACTGTCCCGAGGAAGGTGCGGCCTTTCCAAGTGCATCACTTGCTATCTGGTGGCTATGGCTGTGACTGATCTCTTAGTCATTATCACGGCTGTGATATTTAACCGAGTGGTAGGTATATATTTCCCATTCAGCTTCATGTCCATCACTCCAGTCTGCAGCGTCAGCTTGGTTCTAATTTATGGAATCCAAGACTGTGCAGTCTGGGTGACAGTGGTGTTCACACTTGACCGATATATAGCCATTTGTTGCCAGAAGCTGAAAGCAAAGTACTGCACTGAGAAAACAGCGGTCATTGTCATCGGAACAATTTGTGCAGTGAGTTGTGTCAGAAACATTCCATGGTATTTTATATACGAGCCTTCATTTATAACTGACGGCGTCCGCTGGCTCTGCCAAATAAAGTTGTCTTTCACTGCCTTGCCTGCATGGGGTGCCTTTGATTGGATTCACCGCATCTTAACTCCATGCCTTCCATTCTTTCTGATACTACTTTTCAATGTACTCACCGTCAGACATATTCTAGCTGCAATGAGAACTAGAAGAAGATTAATGTCCAACAGAAACGGAGATAATCAATGTGATCCAGAAATCGAAAACCGGAGAAAATCCATCGTTTTGCTCCTGTTAATATCTTGCGGTTTCATCCTGTCCTGGGCGTTATTCTTCATCACGTTCCTTTATGTTCGGATTGCGAAGGTTCGATATTTCTCGGGTTCTAACTTCAATGATTCAAATTTTACGTTGGAAGAAACCGGAACTATGCTTCAGCTTTTGAGTTCATGTATAAATCCATTCATTTATGCAGGAACGCAGCAAAAAATCAAAGAGCAGTTAATGAGTTGGGTGAAATATCCACTGAATTTCATTGTTACGTTATTTAAATTATGCTGACTTGATTTCCATTTAATCACCCTATGGTGTATTATATCCGTTGATCCAGTTACTGTCTCCATTTCGAATCATGCATTAACTCAATCTCAGGTGTTCCATACAAAGTGAATTTACAGATATGGACGGGCATGGAGACATTGGAAATCGAGCACTTGATTGTTTAGAGGCAAAAGGCACCCTGGCCAATAACTTGACATTATACGCGGACTCTGAAATGTATGTCCCATGCCTCGTTCACCATGTACAGACGGATGCACTCGGAGCAAGAGACCGCCATTCAATCGCCTGAGCTTCGCCCGTCAAGCAGTGTCACCGTTGATCTAACTGTAAGATCCGTTTTTCCGCTTTTTTCTGTAAATATTCATCAACTGTGTATTAATCATCCACCTCCTCCACCTTTATAATTCAAAAAATAATATTTAATATTTGCTTTAAGTATAATTTTAAGAAGATATTTTCAAAGACCCACGAAAAAAACACATCACCAGATGAAAATCAAATTACAGAAGATTCAATTATTGTCGTAACGCGAAATTACAATGAATTACTTATTGACATGCAGCTCACAGACTAAACAATATCAAGCAATGACAGATAAATACAGCAAATGCAAAAGAGCAGAATGGGGTAAAGATTGTATAGCAATCCGAAAAAGTGCGAACTGAAGTACTGACGACTCCTTTCATGTTTCTTAAAAAAGCAGCCAATATGATCAGAGGCCCACTCCACACAGGCCACACTCTTATTTAATTCCTGCCATTAGGAAGAAAGCATAGGAACTTCAAAACTGTAACGTCTAGGTTCGGGAGCAACTTCTTTCAGATCATGAAACACTGCTCCCAAATAAGAGCAGCACCGGAGACCCGGTGTCGATCGCGGCGACGGGCGCTGTCTGTACGGAGTTTCTACGTTCTCTCCGTGAACGCGTGGGTTTTTCCCGAGATCTTCGGTTTCTTCACACACTCCGAAGACGTAGAGGTATACAGGTTAATTAGCTTGGTGTTTGTGTAAATTGTAAATTGTTCCTCGTGTGTGTAGGATAGTGTTAATACGCGGGGATCGCTGGTTGGTGCTGACTCGGTGAGCCGAAGGACCTGTTTCCGCGCTGTATCCCTAAACTAAACTAAACTAAACTAAATAAGCTTCGAAGTACATGAATATGCGGCATTTTTTGTTGTTGTTGTCTTTGCGCTATTATTGTTCGTTTACATAATTGTGTTGTTTATTACGATGTTTACTGAGTACTATGTTTAAATTATGTTGTGCTGCTGCAAGCACGAGTATCTTTGTTCAGTTTCGGCGCATTTGACAATAAAACATTCTTCACTCGTAAATAAAGGCCTTTCACTCCTGATACAAAGTCTTATCCCTGCATCGTCTTTTCTGACGTTTTCGACTTTCGTATGTATGCCCTGCAAGTGTTTTATGATGTACCACCAACAGTTCTACATGCATTCTTAAAAAAGGTGATCAGTGCTGTACGTCACACCTTTTCTTATCAATGCTCGATGTAACAAAAGCATTACATTTTCTCACAATAACCAATAATATTATGTTTTGTCTGCTTGCAAACTAATTCCCAGCGAACCATGTTGCTTTGCATCTCAAAATTCGGTTATATCGCAGTTTACTCAAAATTTAATTTGTCATCCTAAAATCTAAGTATCAATGCCGCCTTTTGTCCCCTTTGCAACTAAGTTTCCCACCTGTCATTGGCAATCGGCAAATTTAGCAACCACTCATTTGCAGCTTTCATTTAAGACATTTGTGTAAGTTACATAATATTGAGACTTATGCACTTATACCACTGACACATCACTTGTTATATTTATCCATCGGAAAATAGACCAAATTATGCTCCGGTCCTTTTCTTGTCAGGTAGCCAAACTCCGCTAATCCGAGTAGGTTATCTCGTATACGACGAGCATTCATTTTCCATAATCATGTTTGATGCTGCAATCTATCAGATGTGTTCCGAAAATCCAAATGTATCAACATTATCGTTTCACTTTTATCCGCTGCACTTGCTACTAGACTCATAGAACTAAACAGCACGAAAATAGATCCTTATAAACTGAGCTGGTTTCATCTGACAGCATTTATTAATTATTGTGGGAAATGAAATATCTTATTATGCAAGGAACCTTAGATTTCCTGAGATTGGCTAGATAAAAGAAATATGGACATTAGGATAATGGAATCTCCGGTCAAAATTCCACAACTTTCTCCTGGGCCCTGCCATTTATTGTGTACTTCATGCCTTGGGTTAACTTCCTCAACTGCATAAATTCGGGCTCGTTCGAATTCCTCTACATCTGTTATTCTATGATCCAATTCCCCAATTGGTGCAGATCTTGTTGTGGTTTAGGCATTCATTCCTCTCCGCCACTCAACTCATACCTTCATACGTTCAAAGAACAGAATTTTTGCTCTCAATCCAATTCTCCCGCTTTCGTCCCATAACTCCTGCCAACCTTACTAATCAATAATCTGTCATTGATGGCCTCCACTGCCGTCTGTGGTAATGAATTCGACAGACACACCACCTTCTGACGAAATAAATTCCTTTTTACCTCCTTTCTAAAGGCACATCCTTTTAATATGAGTATATGGCCTCTGGTCATCAACTCTCCCACTGTTGGAAACATCCTCTCCACATTCATTCTACCGGGCATTTTACTCATCCCTAAGTTTTTATGAGGTCCCGTCACATCCTTTTAACCGCCAGATTACAGGCCTTAGTGCCTATAAACGCTCATCATATGTTAACACAATCATTCCTGGAATCATTCTGGTAAACCTGCTGGGATCGTCTCCAAGGCCAGCACAGCCTTCCTCAGATTTGGCACAAAACTACTCACAATACTGTGCTTGATTAGCTGCTCGAAATTAACAAATTGATGAGGGCGTTCATAAAGTAATAGTCATAGTATTTTAATCCAGTGTGGAAACATGAATTCCAAAGCCCGAGGTTTAAGATGACTTGGGGGTGGGGGCATGAAGTCTGTAGGACCTTTCCCAAGCAAGTTGTTTTGGACAGAGCGCATTGCATAGAATGCGCTGCCAGTGTCGATTGGAGATCATATGATGCAGCAACATTTAAAGGGCATTTAGACCGATCATTAAACAATCGGGCATTGGAGGGATACCAACCTCTGCAGGACAATGACATTGTTAGCAACCTTTGTGGCAGATGTACTGTGTTATATTGTATATGTTAACGTTGTATGTTCGATAAGAGTATCAAAGATGCGCACTTCTTCCAACAATTTTAATTCTTCGAGAGCTTGCGTATTAAATCAAATGGATATATCACAGCCTTCTTTAGCTCTTCTCTGAATTTCCTCTGGGTCCCTGCATAAATGCACGTGTTAGTGCAACAACTCCAGAGCTGGAGCATATATCCACTTTCCTGTAGAATGAAGCTTGGGTCATTGAAATTGGATCCTGCAAAATAACTACCGCTTGCATATCTGTGCTTGATAAAGCCTCAGCAATACATCTCTATTATTGTATTCTAGCCCTCTCGAATGAAATGCTACCATTGCAGTCGCCTCACAAACTCATTGATTGTCGCCTGAAAAATACTGATACGGCGAAGTGTTTTCTAATCTGAATGATTAACATACATAACATCAACATGGCATCACTAGCGGATCCAGCTCCGATCCTGCCACAAACCTCCAATCTGGAAAACTACCTGGATAACAACTCTCCTCTACCACCTTCTGATACCCACCATCAAGCCAATTATGTAGCCATTTGGTTAGCTCTCACAGAATCCCAGATCTTAGCCTACGTTTAAGGAACTTGTGAAATGCGTTGCTAAAGTCCATGTAAATAATGTCCAACGAACTGCATTGGTCACTGGTTATTCCCAATTAGTCCTGACTGTTCTAAGTGCAAATAGATCATGCCTGTCAAAATCCTCTCACATTCATTTACTACGTTATCGAGAAGGTCGATCCGCAGATTGTCTTTCAGTCCTTCCCCAATATAGGCCAAATGCTATCCACGCTCCAATAGCCCAGGACGTCACCTCTGTCGAAGGAAGATACAAATCACCTCTGTCAGGGCCTCCGCATTTCTATACTTCCTCTCCACGGAACCTCATGCTATATCTCGGCAGGCCGTTATCCACGTATTCGTTCCTCAACACTGCTTCTGGACGTCCCTATACTATTCCTCCAATTCCCTTGTATGAACTTCCCCATGGTAAATGAAGATGAGAGGTATTCATTTAAGACCTCGTCCATCTCGTATGGCTCCACGCGTAGACGACCATACCACCATTACAATAACCTGTTCCCCTTTACTTTTAATATAGTTATAGGATCCATTAACAGTTCCCTTTACCATATGTGCCAAGCATAGCTTCTTGTTATCATTCTGACGTGCTTCTTAAGCGTGCTCCTGCACTCTTCTGCTACCACCCATTTTTAGAAGAACAAATTCCCTTTTCAGTTTCAGTTTCAATTTCAGTTTAGTTTATTGTCACGTGTACCGAGTACAGTGAAAAGCTTTTGTTGCGTGGGAGCCAGTGGAAAGACAAAACATGATTACAACCTAGCTATTCCAAGTGTACATATCAATCATCAGGGAATAACGTTTAGTGCGACGTTTCGCCAGTAAAATCCGATCAAGCATAGTGCGAGGGTCCCGTGTGAAGTAGATGGTTGAACCCGAAGAGAGACACAAAATGCTGGAGTATCTCCGTAGAACAGGCAACATCTCTGGAGAGAAGGAATCGGTTTCGGGCCGAGACCCTTCTTCAGCCGTCAGGGGAAAGGAAACGAGAGATATAGACAGATATAGAATAAATGAATGAAAGATATGCAAAGAAGTAATGATGATAAAGGAAAATGGCCATTGTTAGCTGTTTGCCCGGTGAGAACGGGAACCTGATGCGTCTTGGGTGGGGGAGGGATGGAGAGAGAGATGGGGTGTAGGGGTTACTTGAAATAAGATAAATCGATATTCATACCACTGGTTTGTAAGCTGCCCAAGGGAAATAGGAGACGCTGGTCCTCCAATTTGCAATTACCCTCACTCTGACAATGGAGGAGTCCAAGGACAGAGAGGTCAGAGTGGGAATGGGAAGGGAAATTAATTTGTCAAACGGAAGATCGAGTAAGTCCAGGTGGTCCGAGCAAAGGTGTTCAGCGAAACGATCGCCCATTCTACGTTTGGTCTAGCCGATGAATAAGATTCCACATCTTGAACAACGGATACAATAGATGCGATTGGAAGAGGTGCAATTGAACCTCTGCCTAACCTGACAGGACCGTCATGGTCCCTGGATAGATTCGAGGGAGGAGGTATAATGACAGGAGTTGCATCTCGTGCGGTTGGAGGGGAAGGTACCTGCGGAGGGGCGTAGTTTGAGTGGGAAGGGAGAATTAACCAGGGAGTTGCGGAGGGAAATGTATCTGCGGAAGTTGGAAAGGGGTGGAGATAGAAATAGGTGACACGTGCTGGGATCCAGTTGGAGGTGGCGTAAAAGTCGGAGGATTCTGTGTTGTACGCGACGGCTGATGGGGTGAGATGTAAGGCCAAGAGGGACTCTGAAACTGTTAGGACTAGGGGCGGGGGGGGCAAGGGCGGATTTGCCGAGCAACGAGGACACACGTGAGAGGGTCTCGTCTTTGTTCACTAAAGAATTGAGGACTCATCAGGTGTCCTATTATGTCTTGGGCGCAGATGCGGCATAGACGGAGAAACGGGGAAAAGGAGATAAAGTATTTATAGGAAGCAGGGTGGGAAGAAATGTAGTCGAGACAGTTGTGGGAATCAGTGGGTTTGTAATAGATGCCAGTCCATAGTCTATCTCCTGTAATGGAGACGGTGAGATCAAGAAAGGGGAGTGTGGCGGAGATGGTTTAAATGAATTTGAGTGCATGTTGGACATTGGTGGTGGTTGTGCTAGATAATACTTCTGGGCTGCTCTCTGGTTGCGGTAGGATGGTTCAGTTGCCTGATAACAGATGGCAAGAAAGTGGCCGTGAATCTGGAGGTATGCGATGCACACCTCTGTACCCTTTGCCCGATGGGAGAGGGGAGAAGAGGGAGTGACCAGATTGGGAATAGTCCTTAAATATACTGTTGGACTTGTCGAGGCTGCATAAGGTATTAATTGAGTGAATGACAGGGAGGTTGGTTTGTCTAATTGTCTGGTGTGCGTGTCGTCTGCGAATGTGTAAATTGAATTAGATTTGTACATGGCTGCACATTCGTGGGTGTACAATGAGTAAAGAACGGGGCTGAGAACGCACGTACATGTATCGTTCTTTGCATAATTGCCATGGCATTTATGATGTTCCCTAGTTTAATATCGCTGATAATAGCTTATAGCACTTTCCCATTGATAGGTTGAAGGTAATTGAACTGTATTTTATGTTCCCTTGTACAAAGCAAATTACCCTCACGGTTAGCAAGGCACTCTGTGTGCATTTTCCTGAATGTTCACCACCTAGTATATCTTCCCTGCAACAGGCTTTATAACAGATATTACATTCTGCCTGTATCTCTCTCACTGCCGCGAGCCAGTCATCCACGTCTCCAATATCGACACCCAAACAATTCCCACCCTCCTGCCATTTCCAAACCTCACACATTCATTGTCCAGCATAAAATGTAATATTACTTATGCCATTTTTTCAAACGCGCGTAATATGAAACATTACTTTTTTCTCAATCCATATAACCATATAACCATATAACAATTACAGCACGGAAACAGGCCATCTCGGCCCTAGAAGTCCGTGCCGAACAACTGTTTTCCCTTAGTCCCACCTACCTGCCCTCATACCACAACCCTCCATTCCCTTCTCATCCATATGCCTATCCAATTTATTTTTAAATGATACCAACGAACCTGCCTCCACCACTTCCACTGGAAGCTCATTCCACACCGTTACCACTCTCTGAGTAAAGAAGTTCCCCCTCATGTTACCCCTAAACTTCTGTCCCTTAATTCTGAATTCATGTCCTCTTGTTTGGATCTTCCCTATTCTCAAAGGGAAAAGCTGGTCCACATCAAATCTGTCTATCCCTCTCATCATTTTAAAGACCTCTATCAAGTCCCCCCTTAACCTTCTGCGCTCCAGAGAATAAAGACCTAACTTATTCAACCTTTCTCTGTAACTTAGTTGTTGAAACCCAGGCAACATTCTAGTAAATCTCCTCTGTACTCGCTCTATTTTGTTGACATCCTTCCTATAATTGGGCGACCAAAATTGTACACCATACTCCAGATTTGGGCTCACCAATGCCTTGTACAATTTTAACATTACATCCCAGCTTCTATACTCAATGCTCTGATTTATATCCTCAAAATAAATGTTTGCTTTAAGACACCGGCGTTCTTTTTTCGTTCAAGTCCAAACAATTATTCGTGGATTGAACCGCACATATTGCCGCTTGGAAACAAAAAACCTCCAGAGGTTTGAATCTTGATCAAAAGACAAAATGCTGGTGGAACTCTATGAGTCGGGCATTATCTATGGAGGGAATATGCAGACGAAATTAGAAACGAGATCTTTATTCGTACTCTGAAGTCGAAGTGATGACTTAGAGTATGAAGAACGGTCCCGACACCTGTCCATTACCTCCACAGATTCTGCCAGGCATGTTGAACTATTGACATTTGGTTTCTATAGAACCGGTCAAAAGTCCACAACTTTCTCCTGGCCCTGCATTTATTGTTGTACTTCATGCCTTGGGTTAACTTCCTCAACTGCATAATTCGGGGCTCGTTCGAATTCCTCTACATCTGTTATTCTATGATCCAATCCCATTGGGTGCAGATCTTGTTGTGGTTTAGGCCAGTCATTTCCTCTCCGCCACTCAACTCATACCTTCATACGTTCAAAGAAACAGAATTTTTGCTCTCATCCAATTCTCCCGCTTTCGTCCCATAACTCCTGCCAACCTTACTAAGCATAATCTGTCATATGATGGCCTCCACTGCCGTCTGTGGTATGATCGACAGACACACCACCTTCTGACGAAATAAATTCCTTTTACCGCCTTTCTAAAGCACATCCTTTTAATATGAGTATATGCCTCTGGTCATCAACTCTCCCACTGTTGGAAACATCCTCTCCACATTCATTCTACCGGGCATTTTACTCATCCCTAAGTTTTATGAGGTCCCGTCACATCCTTTTAAACGCCTGATTACAGGCCTTAGTGCCTATAAACGCTCATCATATGTTAACACAATCATTCCTGGAATCATTCTGGTAAACCTGCTGGGATCGTCTCCAAGGCCAGCACAGCCTTCCTCAGATTTGGCACAAAACTATTCACAATACTGTGCTTGATAAAGCCTCAGCAATACATCTCTATTATTGTATTCTAGCCCTCTCGAATGAAATGCTACCATTGCAGTCGCCTCACAAACTCATTGATTGTCGCCTGAAAAATACTGATACGGCGAAGTGTTTTCTAATCTGAATGATTAACATACATAACATCAACATGGCATCACTAGCGGATCCAGCTCCGATCCTGCCACAAACCTCCAATCTGGAAAACTACCTGGATAACAACTCTCCTCTACCACCTTCTGATACCCACCATCAAGCCAATTATGTAGCCATTTGGTTAGCTCTCACAGAATCCCAGATCTTAGCCTACGTTTAAGGAACTTGTGAAATGCGTTGCTAAAGTCCATGTAAATAATGTCCAACGAACTGCATTGGTCACTGGTTATTCCCAATTAGTCCTGACTGTTCTAAGTGCAAATAGATCATGCCTGTCAAAATCCTCTCACATTCATTTACTACGTTATCGAGAAGGTCGATCCGCAGATTGTCTTTCAGTCCTTCCCCAATATAGGCCAAATGCTATCCACGCTCCAATAGCCCAGGACGTCACCTCTGTCGAAGGAAGATACAAATCACCTCTGTCAGGGCCTCCGCATTTCTATACTTCCTCTCCACGGAACCTCATGCTATATCTCGGCAGGCCGTTATCCACGTATTCGTTCCTCAACACTGCTTCTGGACGTCCCTATACTATTCCTCCAATTCCCTTGTATGAACTTCCCCATGGTAAATGAAGATGAGAGGTATTCATTTAAGACCTCGTCCATCTCGTATGGCTCCACGCGTAGACGACCATACCACCATTACAATAACCTGTTCCCCTTTACTTTTAATATAGTTATAGGATCCATTAACAGTTCCCTTTACCATATGTGCCAAGCATAGCTTCTTGTTATCATTCTGACGTGCTTCTTAAGCGTGCTCCTGCACTCTTCTGCTACCACCCATTTTTAGAAGAACAAATTCCCTTTTCAGTTTCAGTTTCAATTTCAGTTTAGTTTATTGTCACGTGTACCGAGTACAGTGAAAAGCTTTTGTTGCGTGGGAGCCAGTGGAAAGACAAAACATGATTACAACCTAGCTATTCCAAGTGTACATATCAATCATCAGGGAATAACGTTTAGTGCGACGTTTCGCCAGTAAAATCCGATCAAGCATAGTGCGAGGGTCCCGTGTGAAGTAGATGGTTGAACCCGAAGAGAGACACAAAATGCTGGAGTATCTCCGTAGAACAGGCAACATCTCTGGAGAGAAGGAATCGGTTTCGGGCCGAGACCCTTCTTCAGCCGTCAGGGGAAATGAAACGAGAGATATAGACAGATATAGAATAAATGAATGAAAGATATGCAAAGAAGTAATGATGATAAAGGAAAATGGCCATTGTTAGCTGTTTGCCCGGTGAGAACGGGAACCTGATGCGTCTTGGGTGGGGGAGGGATGGAGAGAGAGATGGGGTGTAGGGGTTACTTGAAATAAGATAAATCGATATTCATACCACTGGTTTGTAAGCTGCCCAAGGGAAATAGGAGACGCTGGTCCTCCAATTTGCAATTACCCTCACTCTGACAATGGAGGAGTCCAAGGACAGAGAGGTCAGAGTGGGAATGGGAAGGGAAATTAATTTGTCAAACGGAAGATCGAGTAAGTCCAGGTGGTCCGAGCAAAGGTGTTCAGCGAAACGATCGCCCATTCTACGTTTGGTCTAGCCGATGAATAAGATTCCACATCTTGAACAACGGATACAATAGATGCGATTGGAAGAGGTGCAATTGAACCTCTGCCTAACCTGACAGGACCGTCATGGTCCCTGGATAGATTCGAGGGAGGAGGTATAATGACAGGAGTTGCATCTCGTGCGGTTGGAGGGGAAGGTACCTGCGGAGGGGCGTAGTTTGAGTGGGAAGGGAGAATTAACCAGGGAGTTGCGGAGGGAAATGTATCTGCGGAAGTTGGAAAGGGGTGGAGATAGAAATAGGTGACACGTGCTGGGATCCAGTTGGAGGTGGCGTAAAAGTCGGAGGATTCTGTGTTGTACGCGACGGCTGATGGGGTGAGATGTAAGGCCAAGAGGGACTCTGAAACTGTTAGGACTAGGGGCGGGGGGGGCAAGGGCGGATTTGCCGAGCAACGAGGACACACGTGAGAGGGTCTCGTCTATGTTCACTAAAGAATTGAGGACTCATCAGGTGTCCTATTATGTCTTGGGCGCAGATGCGGCATAGACGGAGAAACGGGGAAAAGGAGATAAAGTATTTATAGGAAGCAGGGTGGGAAGAAATGTAGTCGAGACAGTTGTGGGAATCAGTGGGTTTGTAATAGATGCCAGTCCATAGTCTATCTCCTGTAATGGAGACGGTGAGATCAAGAAAGGGGAGTGTGGCGGAGATGGTTTAAATGAATTTGAGTGCATGTTGGACATTGGTGGTGGTTGTGCTAGATAATACTTCTGGGCTGCTCTCTGGTTGCGGTAGGATGGTTCAGTTGCCTGATAACAGATGGCAAGAAAGTGGCCGTGAATCTGGAGGTATGCGATGCACACCTCTGTACCCTTTGCCCGATGGGAGAGGGGAGAAGAGGGAGTGACCAGATTGGGAATAGTCCTTAAATATACTGTTGGACTTGTCGAGGCTGCATAAGGTATTAATTGAGTGAATGACAGGGAGGTTGGTTTGTCTAATTGTCTGGTGTGCGTGTCGTCTGCGAATGTGTAAATTGAATTAGATTTGTACATGGCTGCACATTCGTGGGTGTACAATGAGTAAAGAACGGGGCTGAGAACGCACGTACATGTATCGTTCTTTGCATAATTGCCATGGCATTTATGATGTTCCCTAGTTTAATATCGCTGATAATAGCTTATAGCACTTTCCCATTGATAGGTTGAAGGTAATTGAACTGTATTTTATGTTCCCTTGTACAAAGCAAATTACCCTCACGGTTAGCAAGGCACTCTGTGTGCATTTTCCTGAATGTTCACCACCTAGTATATCTTCCCTGCAACAGGCTTTATAACAGATATTACATTCTGCCTGTATCTCTCTCACTGCCGCGAGCCAGTCATCCACGTCTCCAATATCGACACCCAAACAATTCCCACCCTCCTGCCATTTCCAAACCTCACACATTCATTGTCCAGCATAAAATGTAATATTACTTATGCCATTTTTTCAAACGCGCGTAATATGAAACATTACTTTTTCTCAATCCATATAACCATATAACCATATAACAATTACAGCACGGAAACAGGCCATCTCGGCCCTAGAAGTCCGTGCCGAACAACTGTTTTCCCTTAGTCCCACCTACCTGCCCTCATACCACAACCCTCCATTCCCTTCTCATCCATATGCCTATCCAATTTATTTTTAAATGATACCAACGAACCTGCCTCCACCACTTCCACTGGAAGCTCATTCCACACCGTTACCACTCTCTGAGTAAAGAAGTTCCCCCTCATGTTACCCCTAAACTTCTGTCCCTTAATTCTGAATTCATGTCCTCTTGTTTGGATCTTCCCTATTCTCAAAGGGAAAAGCTGGTCCACATCAAATCTGTCTATCCCTCTCATCATTTTAAAGACCTCTATCAAGTCCCCCCTTAACCTTCTGCGCTCCAGAGAATAAAGACCTAACTTATTCAACCTTTCTCTGTAACTTAGTTGTTGAAACCCAGGCAACATTCTAGTAAATCTCCTCTGTACTCGCTCTATTTTGTTGACATCCTTCCTATAATTGGGCGACCAAAATTGTACACCATACTCCAGATTTGGGCTCACCAATGCCTTGTACAATTTTAACATTACATCCCAGCTTCTATACTCAATGCTCTGATTTATATCCTCAAAATAAATGTTTGCTTTAAGACACCGGCGTTCTTTTTTCGTTCAAGTCCAAACAATTATTCGTGGATTGAACCGCACATATTGCCGCTTGGAAACAAAAAACCTCCAGAGGTTTGAATCTTGATCAAAAGACAAAATGCTGGTGGAACTCTATGAGTCGGGCATTATCTATGGAGGGAATATGCAGACGAAATTAGAAACGAGATCTTTATTCGTACGCTGAAGTCGAAGTGATGACTTAGAGTATGAAGAACGGTCCCGACACCTGTCCATTACCTCCACAGATTCTGCCAGGCATGTTGACTCCCTACAGCACTTTGTGTTTTCTATAGACCGTGTTTCCGCCACAACTATTGCTCGCAGAATTTGGTTTGAAATTGAATGATATGCCAGATTAATAAATTTACATATTTTATTCACATTGTACATACTTCACGTTCCAAATATCTGACAATTCATGAGAACGTCCCATTGTTTTAACCGTAATATTTTCTGTTGTACATCAGTTTACAGGACACGTTCATCAACGTTTATATAGACACACACACATCTATCTATCTATCTATCTATCTATCTATCTATCTATCTATCTATCTATCTATCTATCTATCGATCTATCTATCTATCTATCTATCTATCTATCTATCTATCTATCTATCTATCTATCTATCTATCTATCTATCTATCTATCTATCTATCTATCTATCTATCTTATAATATTAAAACTCTGTGGCAGCTGGCTGGCTGGCTGTGTTTCTGCCTGACTTGTGGTTGCCAGCCTGTCGGTGCCAGCCTTTGATTCGTTGCTACGCCAACACTAGACCCACAAACGCCCAGAATGTTTCCATTTCGGTAGAAATTTCACTTTTCATTCCAAGTATCCACTCCCGATTAAATGTCGTCATGTTTATGTACCCATTTTTAATGAAATCCTTCTTCCCCCCCCCCCCCCCCCCCCCCCCCACCCCCCCCCCCCCCCCCCACCCCCCCCCCCCCCCCCCCCCATCCGCCCCCACTCACTCATTTTGTCGCCTCCCGCTGGCCAGCGAACATAACGGCTGCTGGCGCCCGCATCACGCCTCAAAGACGCCATTTAAAAACAGCCGCACTGCTGAGTCCTGAACGGCTTGAGTTGGAGGACTACGTCTCCCGTGGGGGCTACGGGTAGGGCACGGCTGCGTTGGGGGAGCAGCCCCAACGGGTCTGCACTTGGTCTAGTATATGCGTGTGTGTGTGTGTGTGTGTGTGTGTGTGTGTGTGTGTGTGTGTGTGTGTGTTTGTGTGTGTGGTGTGTGTGTGTGTGTGTGTGGTGTGTGTGGGTGTGTGTGTGTGTGTGTGTGAGGGAGGGGAGGCAGAGAGGGGGGTATAGAGAGGGAGGGTGAAGCGGAGAGGGATAGAGATGGAGGGGGTAGAGAGGGAGGGGGTGGGTAGAGAGGGAGAGGGAGAGGGAGGGGAGAAAATTAGAGATGGAGAGTAGAGGGAGGGGGAGGGGGTAGAGAGGTGGAGGGGCCGAATGGGAGTGGCGCAGAGAGAGAGGGAGTAGTGAGAGAGAAGAAGGGGGTATAGGGAGAGGGAGTGGGCAGAGTGTGGGGGAGGGAGGGTAGAGAGGAAGAGGGAGGGAGAGGGAGGGGGTAGTAGGGGAGGGGCGTAGAGAGGGTGGGAGAGAAGGTGGATAGGGAGGGGTAATCTACCTGCTCCACCCCTTCCCATCTCCCTACTCCACACCCCCACACCCCCATCTCCCTCTATCACCCCACTCCCCACCCTGTCACCCTCCTCCTCATTTCCCTCATCTTCCTCCCCTCACCCCCATACACTGCCCCAGGATCTACCCAGGTCGTAGAGCAGCGCCAGGACCTGGAACTCGGCCTGGGTCTCGTACTCGGGCTGGGGCAGCTGCCACCACTCCTCGTTCACCGCGAGCGCTTGAGTGCCCCTCCCTCCCGGAGTGTCCCGTCCTGCCTTGCGAGTGCATTGTGACGTCACTCGGTTTTTTTTCCACATGGGTGAGTTTTTTGGGACTGTTTTTAAAAATTTAAGGGTTATTAACTTCAGAACTATAGGTGGGAATGCGACAGGAAGATGTTTATTGCCAAGACGGGAAAAAATGGCAGGAGGGTATGTGAAAATGGGAAGGTTGTGGACTAGCGTTTGGAATAAGATAGGAAAAGCAGATTGACACATCGTGGGCACACACACACACACACACACACACACACAAGACAAATACTTTAATTATATGGATATATTATATTCGGGTTTAAACTTTCTTATATATATATATATATATATATATATCTATACACAATATAATTACTGCACTTCGAGAGCATCGCCCTTCGCCATTTCTTTTGCATCCTTTCTCTTAATCATGTCACACGGGTGCTCCGAACTCCATTTTTTGTTTTGCTTTCTTTGTCGAAATGAACTTTTTCCAAGAAGTTTCGCTAGATGTCCGAAGCAAGAACTCTCATCACTTCGGCCATATTCCCGTCGTTACAATCCATGATTGTCCCTGAATTACGTTCTTCAACGTACTGCGCTAAAAAAAATCTGGATGCTGACATCATGACTTACAAAGTAAATACATACTTTTATCTTCTCTCCAGCAGGACCAAACGTTTCGTCGCGGTGTCCTTGCGGAAAAAGTGCAACAACATTGAGTTCCTGCAGCTGACGTATTTGTAGATAAATGTTCTCCCAACCGCACAAGCACTTCACGCATGCTCATCACCAATGTCTGAGATGCGCATTTTACCAATACCTCTATTGTATAAACATTTAGTAACAGGATACATTGTGTGTTGGAGAGAACTGAAATAAATAAAAGTCGTAAGGTGAGGAGAATTGGCTGCGCAGCCACACGACGAATGAAAAAAAGGAGGTGAGATGAGGTATAAAAGTTGGGAAGTCATGTTGCAGCTGTAAAAAAAAACTTTAATTCGACCAGATATGGAGTATTGTGTACAGTTCAGATTGTCACATTATAGGAAGCACGTGAAGGCTTCGGGATAGATGCTAAAGAGGTCCCCAGGATGTTGCGCGGATTGAGAATGTTAGGTGTAAGTAATGTAAATGATAACTGATCATTTATTGTATTATTCTTCGTTGCAATACTAATTTGTCTTGTAGATACGTTAACGTGCCGGTAAAGCTGCAGACAGTAGCAATTTGATTGTTCCGATCGCGTTTCAGATGACAATTAATCTCTCTTGACTATTGACTCCTAAAAGGATGGATTGTTTCTCTGGAGCGACGGAAGCTGAGAGATTAGCTGCTCGAAATTAACAAATTGATGAGGGCGTGCATAAAGTAATAGTCATAGTATTTTAATCCAGTGTGGAAACATGAATTCCAAAGCCCGAGGTTTAAGATGACTTGGGGGTGGGGGCATGAAGTCTGTAGGACCTTTCCCAAGCAAGTTGTTTTGGACAGAGCGCATTGCATAGAATGCGCTGCCAGTGTCGATTGGAGATCATATGCTGTAGCAACATTTAAAGGGCATTTAGACCGATCATTAAACAATCGGGCATTGGAGGGATACCAACCTCTGCAGGACAATGACATTGTTAGCAACCTTTGTGGCAGATGTACTGTGTTATATTGTATATGTTAACGTTGTATGTTCGATAAGAGTATCAAAGATGCGCACTTCTTCCAACAATTTTAATTCTTCGAGAGCTTGCGTATTAAGTCAAATGGATATATCACAGCCTTCTTTAGCTCTTCTCTGAATTTCCTCTGTGTCCCTGCATAAATGCACGTGTTAGTGCAACAACTCCAGAGCTGGAGCATATATCCACTTTCCTGTAGAATGAAGCTTGGGTCATTGAAATTGGATCCTGCAAAATAACTACCGCTTGCATATCTCACATAAAATAAATTTACAACATACGTCACCCATAATATTGGGAAACTCCCAGATATGGAAAGTAATAATACGATGGACTTTTTCCGGTTCTCCATCTCTGGGTCGCTCCGATTCTCTCCTTTGCTTTTGCCGCAGAGTCTTCTGCGAGCTCTATTGGCAGCTAAAATGTTCCTGATCGTCAGAGCGTTGAGAAAGATGATCAAAAGGAAAGGGAAACATGGGGTCAGGATACGATCTAACCATTCATAAGCGGCCCAACCAGTTGAAGTGTAAAATGCTGAGCGTATGCTGCAGAACCAGTGCACATTGTCTATGATGTACAACGGTTCATACATAAAGTAGCATGGAATGTTTCTAAGAAAACTGAAGGCACAAACTGTACCTATGACCGCCGCCGCCGTTTTCTCATTGCAGCATGTAATCTTCAGCTTCTGCCAACAAATGGCCACAAAGCGATCAAAGGTGAAAGCGACAGTTAACCAGACCGAGCAGTCTCTGGCTGTATATGTCACGACTGCAGTAATACTACAACCAGTAGTGTGGGTTAGAAAACTCAGCTGGAAATAAATACCACGGATCCGATTCAATATCACCGCCGTAATCACGATCAGTAGATCCGACACCGCCATGGATACCAGGTACAGGGTGATACATCTGGAAAGACCACACCTTCCTCTGGACAAGATTACAATCGCTATAAGATTTGCTACAAGGAAGAAAGAGCGGAATGAGTGTGGTAGGTAAAGTAGAATTCCTTACAAATACAACTGCCTTACCGATGGGGCGTTGAGCGATCGCTGGAAAACGTACCTGGGACAGCAAACGCGGCAAACACAGGATAGTAAATTGCAAACACGGGACCAGTCACCGGGTTATGCATTTTACGACAAGTCGTTGGATCCGTGTCCACGGACCGCCAAATAATCCTATATTTATACTAAATGTTAATTCCATTGAGACATATATATTACAACATCATTCGTGTTTGCTACACGAACACGAGTAAACAGACCAGAATCGCCATTGATAGGATTATTATATATAGTTATATTGCAGAATTTTACATTTGACTATAATCACAATCTGGACAGTCCCACTCGAAGGACTTAATTGCTAAATCCCATCAGTTGCTGCCCTTTATCCATACACTGAAACAATATTATAGAGATTGTATTTAGTCGTGAATTTGCAGCATTTTGGATCATCGAATTATTAAGCTGAAGAGCTTTCACCTCTTTGCAGGGGATTCATAGCAAAAGGATTGGAGTATAGGAGCAAGGAGGTTCTACTGCAGTTGTACAGGGTCTTGGTGAGACCACATATGGAGTATTGCGTACAGTTTTGGTCTCCTGATCTGAGGAAATACATTCTTGCGATAGAGGGAGTACAGAGAAGGCTCACCAGACTGATGCCTGGGATGTCAGGACTTTCATATGAAGAAAGACTGGATAGACTCGGCTTGTACTCGCTAGAATTTAGAAGTTTGAGGGGGGATCTTATAGAAACTTACAAAATTCTTAAGGCGTTGGACAAGCTAGATGCAGGAAGATTGTTCCCGATGTTGGGGAGGTCCAGAACAAGGGGTCACAGTTTAAGGATAAAAGGGAAATCTTTTTGGACCGAGATGAGAAAATATTTTTCACAGAGAGAGTGGTAAATCTCTGGAATTCTCTGCCACAGAAGGTAGTTGAGGCCAGTTCATTGGCTATATTTAAGCGAGTTAAATGTGGTCCTTGTGGCTAAAGGTATCAGGGGGTATGGAGAGAAGGCAGGTACAGGATACTGAGTTGGATGATCAGCCATGATCATATTGAATGGCGGTGGGCTCGAAGATCCGAATGGCCTACTGCTGCACCTATTTTCTATGTTTCTATGTTTCTATGAAAGAGTTGCATAGTGGTTTTCCTGTTTAGTTGATAGGTAAACATGTAAAAGCTGTTTAACAAACCCCGAAAACTAACATTAGTTCATTCCAATATTTAAAATGATTAATGGAACTTGACTTGAGAATTTCTACTGGAATATTCTTTCTACTGAAGTTGATTATGTATTCACAACTGAATGCATGCAGTGCCAATGTCTAGGAATTACCATTCCAGTGCACCTTCATCAATTATCTGTAAATTATCACTACTATACGTGTGGAATCGGGGTAAAACTGATTGAGATGCAACAGAGGAAAGGGTACTGGAAGGGATTGGTTGAGTTTGTCTGAACCTGCCATATCTTTGATGGGTTAAATTGTTATATATTCTGTCCCAAGAAAACGGGTAACGTCCTATTGGAAATAGGAGCAAGTTCTTATGAAATGGCAATAACTTGGAACGTTTTAATCGGAATAGATGTTACCTGGAATTGACATTTACAATCCAGACACTGCACGACCTGCTGTGATATCAACGTTTTCAATGTCCATTTCAGGCTTGTGTCCCACCCGCAGCCATCATTGTTAATTCCGACCATACTATTGCATATTGAATGGATTATCCTTCGCAGATTCAACAAAATCCTACCGCCTTCACATATTCCCCCCTCACCCTCTTCACAATTTCAATGGGGATCGTGCACTTCGCGACATGGAAGCCAAGCTTAGATTGTGGACAAGCGTTTCCCTTTGAGAATAGGGAAGATTCAAACAAGAGGACATGACTTCAGAATTAAGGGACAGAAGTTTAGGGGTAACATGAGGGGGAACTTCTTTACTCAGAGAGTGGTAGCGGTGTGGAATGAGCTTCCAGTGGAAGTGGTGAAGGCAGGTTCGATGGTATCATTTAAAAATAAATTGGATAGGCATATGGATGAGAAGGGAATGGAGGGTTATGGTATGAGTGCAGGAAGGTGGGACTAAGGGAAAATAATTGTTCGGCACGGACTTGTACGCCCGAGATGGCCTGTTTCCGTGCTGTAATTGTTATATGGTTATATGGTTATATGTGTGCTCACTTGGCAGAACATCAGATCGCAGACCACGAGAGCGATTTGCATCCCGTCAGCCTCCCACTGTAAATTTACCATCTCACTCTTGCGTTGATCTATCGGTCTGTGCTCTTCTGTATTGCTGCAACGAACCGGTGAGCTAGCTGGAGAAACACCTCATCTTCCGTCTGGGCTCGTTGCGGTCTTTCAGATTCAAGCTGAACTCTACAACGTAAGGTAAGGCGCTCCGTTTGAGACCATAAATCCATCAAGTGCAGGCAGAGGAATCAGTCATTCGGCACTTCGATCCTGTTCCCTCCTGTAATAGGGTGGTAAACCATGTTTTCTCGTCATCTGACCTGCCCCGACCCCATAACGCTGCATTCCTTTACATAGAAACATAGAAGCTAGGTGCAGGAAGAGGCCATTCGGCCATTCGAGCCAGCACCGCCATTCATTGTGATCATGGCTTCAGTGATTGATTCTTTTTAAAAGTATCCCATTTTTAAATATATTCATAGATTGAATTTCCACAACATTCTGATGCAGATATTCACATTTTTGAAACAAAATGTTCTTGTTCACCTCAATCGTAAATAGGCATTCCCTTCCTCTGATAACGGCCCATTGTATTCACTATGAAGGATAACATACTCCTCACGTTTAGCCTCGCAGTCGCAAAGACGTTTACGTCTCACTGACACGACGGCCTTGCAATTTCCAGTCGCGCCTCATTCAAGACGTTTGTCGTGGGACAAACCGACCCCCCCCCCCCCCCCCCCCCCCCCCCCACCCCCACCCCCACCCCCATATCCAGGATCAGCCTGATGAACCTGCCCTTTTTTATTATGACGTCAAATCGTCCACAATAATTCCGATGCGCCTTGTACAGGTGCAGTTAAATACATAGGTGTTTACTCCAAAGCCCCGGGAAATAAAACCAGTAAAATATTCACCTTTCTGATATCCTGCTGCACATCTATGTTCATCTGCATTCGGCGTTTCATTTACAATAACCTCTAAAGTACTTAGTGCTTGAACCTCTGTCCTCTGGTCCTCGAACACCCTCCTCTGGACAAAAGAGCCTGTGCATCTACCCGATCAATTCCTCTCATGGTTTTGTATACCTCGATAAGATCTCCCCTCATCCTCCTGCGCTCCATGGAATAGAACAGATCAGATGCAACGTTGAGCAGATGGAGCGGAAGATGGAATTCGACAAGTGCGAAGTCAAATCTGGGTAGAACATACGTACACTGTAAATAGCGGGGCACTAAATAACATCGACGAACAAAAGGAACGTAAACGAAATGCACTGTTCATTGGTAGCTGCAAGACAGATAGATATCGCGGCGAATTAGGCACAAGGCATGCTTACCTTCATGTTTCACGGTATAAAATGTAAACGCAGAGACAGTGTGCTACAATTTTACAAAACTTTGGCGAGCTAGCACTTGAAATAGTGTGCTGAGCTCTGCTCGGCACCATGGGAAGGGAGTTATTGCATTGGAGTGCAGAGAAGATTAAACAAAATCACAATCACAAGAATACTTTATTAGCTAAGTATGTTTTGCAATATACGAGGAATTTCATTTGCCGCCAGTCATGCAAATAAAAAGCAACGGAACACACAAAACACATGTTAGCATAAACATCCACCACATTGACTCCTCCACATTCCTCACTGTGATAGAAGGCGAAATATTTGACAACTTTAGTTACAGAGGATGCTAGTAAGCTGGAAAGAGTGCAGAGACGCTTGACCAGGTCTCAAGGCCGCGATCTACAGGTAAAGGTGGACCGCATTCCTCAGAGCTCATGAGACCAATGCGTGATCTATAGCCGTACATAAAACCACGAGGGGGATAGATAGGGTGAATACACAGTCGTTCACCCAACGTAGGGAAATCAGGAACCAGAAGGCATTAGTTTAAGGTAAGAAGAGCAACATTTAGTAGGAGAACGAGGGGCAAGCTTTGCCATCAGAGGATGGTGGTATTTGGAACAAACTGTCAGCCGAGGTAATTGAGTTAGGACTATAACAGCATTTAAAAACACACGGAAAGGTACAGAGAAAGGAAAGGTTTCGAGAAATATTAGTCAAACACGGGCAAATGGGACTACCTAAGATGGGGCATCTTGGTTGGCATGGGCAAGTTGCGCAAAGGGCCTGTTTCTGTACTTAATGACTCTCCGAGTCTATACTGCCTGGCCGTCTGAGTTAAATTGTACTTTATGTTTTGCTCAAATATTTTGTTTCGCCTGGGTTAACCTGTAAATTAAAGTTCATCCTAATATTCACCCATATCTCAACAGTGGCAAGGTCTCAATACTCAGGTGGTTCTCCAAAAACAAATTTGACCTTATATTTGAAAGTGAGATAGATAACTACAGATTACAGAAAATAGGTAGAGAAAATATAAATATAACAATTCAAAATAGCGTGATGCAACGCATTTGACGGAACGCAATATTGCAAGGGAATAACGTGGAGGCGTAACGTATATTAGTAGCAGGACAGAAAAATATGATTACATTTCACACGATATAGAGATACCATACCTCCTCAGTCACCTTTGAAACTTCGTCATTTCTTAAACCCATGGCTACTTATTTTTTGACACTTACATTATCTATGTCTCATATTTTATGTAACTCCAGCTATTCACCTCGTATCTTCCTTCACTCCAGGCAAATCAAACCCAGCCTATCCAATCTTTCCCATTACTAAAGTTCAACAATTAGGCAACATCCTGGTGAGTCCCCTCTGAACTCTGACCTGCGCAACCACACCCAGAATAGGACAAACAGAGGTGCACGAAATATTGCACGTGCGACCTAACCAGTATTTTGTAAAGTTGAATTTCAACATTACGGCTCATTGTTTATATGTTATGGTTTATTCAATGTAAGCCGCATACCATACGGGTTCTTAACTTCCTTCACTACGCGTGTTGCCACTTGCAAGGGGCCATGGACTTGAACATTCAAACATCAGCATTCATCAGTGCCCTCCATTTGCTATGTGTGTATTTACTGCTTACTTCACTTCCAACATTGCATAAGGGTGCATTTGTCGGGATTAAATTCCATCTGCCAACCATCCGCCCAACTATCCATCTGATCTATGTTCTGCTGCAGCCTTAGACAAATTCCTTATTATCCACAACACCACACACGCATCGTACACGAACTAACTAACTAACTACATGCCGCCGATGTATATCATGAAATAATAGGATCGCAATACACCATTGGTCGCAGGCCTCCAATCAGAATTATTTGTATTCATTTCTAATTTCTACCTATTATTAGTAAGCCAAACCTAGATCCAAGCAGCTCGCTTTCGACCTCCTAACCTTCAATAGACCGTTTATGTTGTGATTGTTGAACAGAACGCCGCCTGTTAAGTTCAAGAATTGTGAAACTGTACAAATGTACTCAATGGTGCAAACTGTATATTCATTCATAATTTTGAAACGTTACACCTTTAAAGCGCCGTCTATATCATCACGCTAGATTTCTCGCATGCCATCTATGATATAAACAATTAGATTCCTAGGCACAACATCGTCCGTGCTCATCCGTCAATTCGTTCACAGACATCCACCAGGTGGTGTCGTCAGCGATGACAGCCTCGCCTCCAGACTGTCTGTCTCTTCGCCTTTTTGGGGTTTGTTTGTGCGTTTTAAAAAGTATGTGTTAATGTTCTCTGCGGTGTTTTGTGTGGGGGATGGGGGGTCGGGGTGGTCGGGGGAAACTTCCTTTAAATCTCGTACCTTGCTGGAGATGCCCGCACCTTCTACGCCCGCACCTCCAGACTCAGGAACAGCTTCATTCCCAGAGCTATAGCGGCTCTGAACTGGCCCTGCTGAGTGCCCCCCACCCCCATGGACTGTCTCCCTCGGATGGTCACGTCACACAGACACATCTGCACTTTAGTCTGTTTGAACTGTTTTGACTGTTTTACTGTTTTAATGTTCTTTTTACAAACTATGTTCTCGGGGTATCTAAATCTAAATGTATTAGTTATTTAAGTTATGACATCGGATGGAAGCTGCATACCAAATCTCGTTGCAATTTATTCCCGGTAGTATTTCCGGTCGCTTTTCGGCCTAACATTATGGAACTGACATAAACGTACTTTATCAATCTGTTTACCACTTGACGTTGACACTCATTTAAACGTTGAGCCAACGTTTAAAGGAGTGTCAGCCCGTTACCAGCCACAAAGTTTCTCCTGATTCCCGATTATGTGTTCAGGTTGTAGCTCGGTAGGACATCTTTCGTGTCTCCTCTCTTCCATACACGTTGTTAATATAATTAACTTACTCGCTTGGTTGTTTCAGAGAGCAGCCAAAAGGCAAGCATGCATGCGGGATTGGAATAGCCTATCGGTGTCTGGTAAACATAGACCATAGAACAGTGTAGCACAGAAACAGGACCACATCGGCCCACTGTGTCTGTGCCATACACAATGCCTAAGTAATTTAATTCCCTCTGCCTATGCAGTGTATTCAGAAAGTATTCGACCCTTCACCTTTTCCACATTTTGTTACGTTACAGCCTTATTCTAAAATGGATTAAACTTTTTTTTTAAATCATCAATCTACACAAAATGCCCCATAACAAAATAACGAAAACAGATTTAGACATTTTTGCAAATAAAAAGAATAACTGAAATATCACATTTACATAAGTATCCAGACCGTTTACTCGGTACTTTGTTGAGGTACCTTCGGCAGCGATTATAGCCTCAAGTCTTCTTCGGTATGGCGCTACATCTTGCCACGCCTGTATTTGGGTAATTCTTTCCATTCTTCTCTGCAGATCCTCTCAAGCTCTGTCAGGTTGGATGGGGAGCGTCGATGCACAGCCATTTTCATGTCCCTCAAGAGATGTTCGATCAGGTTCAAGCCCGAGCTCTGGCTGGGTCACTCAAGGACATTCACAGACTTGTCACTAAGCCACTCCTACGTTGTCTTGGCTGTGTGCTCAGTGACGTTGTCCTGTTGGAAGGTGAACACATGGTCGTTGTCCTGTTGGAAGGTGACCCTTCAGTCTGAGGTCCAGAACGTTCTGGGGCAGGTTTTCATCGAGGATATCTCTGTACTTTGCTCCGTTCATATTTCCCTCGATCATGACTAGTTTCCCAATTCCTCCCGCTGAAAAACGTCCCCAGAGCAGGATGCTGCCATCACCAGGCCTCACCGTGTGTATGGTATTGCCAAGGTGATGAGCGGTGCCTGGTTTTCTCCAGACGTAACGCTTGGCATTTATCCAAAGAGTTCAATCTTGGTTTCATCAGACCAGATAATCTTGTTTCTCATGGTCGGAGAGTCCTTTCGGTGCATTTTCGCAAACTCCAAGCGGGCTGTCATGTGCCTTTGACTGAGTGGATTCCGTCTGGCCACTACGATAAAAGCCTGATTGGTGGAGTGCTGCAGATATAGTTGTCCTTCTGGAAGGTCCTTCCATCTCCACAAAGGAACTATGGAGCTCTGTCAGAGTTACCATCTTCTTCTTGATCACCTCCCTGACCAAGGCCCTTCTCCCCCGATTGCTCAGTTTGACCGGTAGGCCAGCTCTATAAAGTCCTGATGGTTCCAAAGTTCTTCCATTTAAGAATGACGGAGGCCATTGTGCTCTTCGGGACCTGCAATGCTGCAGACATTGTTTTATACTCTTCCCCAGATCTAGGTATTGACACAATCCTGTCTCGGAAGTCTACGGACAATTCCTTCGCCTTCATGGCTTGGTGTTTGCTCAGCCATGCACTGTCAACTGTGGGACCTTATATAGACAAGTGTGTCCCTATCCAAATCATGTACAACCAATTTAATTTACCAGTGGATTCCAATCAAGTTGTAGAAACATCTCAATGATAATAAATGCAAACAGAATGCACATCAGCTCAATTTTGAGTGTCATTGCAAAGGGTCTGATTACTAATGTGAATGTGATATTTCAGTTATCTCTTTTCAATTACTTTGCAAACATTTCAAAACACCTGTTTTCGGTTCTTCATTCTGGGGTATTGTGCGTAGATTGATAATAAAACAAATGAATTTAATCCATTTAAAAATTAGGCTGTAACCAGTGTAACGCAACAAAGTGTGGAAAATGTTAAGGGGTGTGAATACCTTCTGAATGCACAGAAAGTCACCCATATGCCTTCATTCGCTTGTACTCTACTTGTGCTCGCTAGAATTTAGAAGATTGAGGGGGGATCTTATAGAAACTTACAACATTCTTAAGGGGTTGGACAGGCTAGATGCAGGAAGATTGTTCCCGATGTTGGGGAAGTCCAGAACAAGGGTCACTGTTTAAGGATAAGGGGTAAGTCTTTTAGGACCGAGATGAGAAAAACATTTTTCACACAGAGAGTGGTGAATCTCAAGAATTCTCTACCACGGAAGGTAGTTGAGGCTAATTCACTGGCTATAGTTAAGAGGGAGTTAGATGTGGCCCTTGTGGCTAAGGTACGGGTATGGAGAGAAGGCAGGTACGGGATACTGATTTGGATGATCAGCCATGATCATATTGAATGACGGTGCAGGCTCGAAGTGCCGAATGGCCTACTCCTGCACCTAATTTCTATGTTTCTATGTTTCTATTCCCTGCTTATTGATATACCCATCTAAATGCCTCTTAAATGTCGGTCTGAAGAAGGGTCTCGAGTCGACCTGAAGCGTCACCCGTTCCTTCTCTCCAGAGTTGCTGTCTGACCAGCTCAGTTATTCCAACATGTTGTGTCTATCTTAAATGGCAGAATCGTTTCGACTCCCACCAGCAGCCCTGGTAGTGTGTCCCAGTTACCCACCATTCACTGTCACAAAAACATGTTCCGCACATCCCCTTTAAGCTTCATACCTGCCACCTTACAACTATTATTGGTTGAGATTGCGATAGTTTCTTCCTTGTAGGACATAATTTTTCATTGCACGTTGTGACATTCATGTTACCAGTTTAACAAAGAAATGTGAAAATCGTCGCATGGCCTTGTTTATTTAATTACCTGACATGTAGATGGGGATTTCGATAAACATGTTTGTTCAGTGGCTGTAAGTAATAGTGTTGATGCTTATGACTCTGGAGATATATCTCCAGCTATAATAAGCAAATGTTGCACAGATTGTTGGTAAGATAACTAATGCCTGCCCGTTGGTTTCACAGAACATGCACGCTCCACCGCGTGGTCTGGTCTATGCAATTTACTACACATCCCTCGCAGTTGTCGCTGTCCCAGGTAAGGTTCAATAGTCATTTTTCATTACCTAACTATATATTGCCTTCATCAGATATTCTGGAGAAACGTCATCTAATATACTGCGACCGCTTCAGACTTAGCTGCCTTGGAGGAAAACCGCAGCGATTTTCCATGATGATGGCGATTTCGTCTCTTGAACACCGAGGAGAATGCCCGATGCGCTTGCATGTATTAGTAAAAATGCTCGGAAATATTAGGTACACTTTCTGCTAAAAAGTAGGAATAAGTGAAATCGCAATAAACATCAATGATGAACTTAAGGACAATCTTCAACCTGGTAATGATTCCTGTGTTTCTAACCGACCCGCCGGCAGCAGGAACAAGCGCCGAATTCCTTGCGATGGATTACGATGTTGAATTATTGCCTATTGGTGAAAAGTGACTCAGAACTTTAACTTACAGGCTATAACCCGCAATCTCCAGATAATGCGAATGGTATATTTGTGATGGAAGGCTGCCATGCACAGTGTCTTCATATTAAAACGGCCTACATAACAAAGCCAAATGAATCAATAATGCAATATATTGGGAAATTCATCATCCCCATCCAATTAATCGCAAATAACTTCTCTTTATATTTAATAAAAACCTGTTGGGTGTTTTAAAGACTGTGTAATATTTCTGTTCAAGTGGGCCTCGTTGTCCTGGTACTTAAGTCATATTGTAGACCTGGCAAGTAACTGGAAAGATAACAGGTACATTAGCATTTGTTTCCACAGGGTTTGAGTTCAAGAGTAGTGAGGTCTTGCTGAATTATATAGTGGCTTGATGAGATCGCAGCTGGCGTAATGTGCCTATAGAAGTCCCCACCTAATAAAGTAGTACCTGCCTTGGATGGAGTGCAGTAAAGAGGCCACAGGTTTACCGTACGTCATGTGAGGAAAGGTTCAACAGACTAGGCCTGCGTTGTCTGTAGCTGAGAAGAGCACACATTTCTTACAAGGTTCAACATAATACGTTCTTTCTCTGACCGAGCATTCTAACACGAAACCTTCCATATACTGGTAAGGCTATCTAAATGCCCCTGTCCTACTTAGGAAACGAGAACGGAAACCTCTGGAGACTTTGCGCCCCACCCAATGTTTCCGTGCGGTTCCCGGAGGTTACAGGTGGTTGCCGGAGGTTGCAGGTAGTGGAAGCAGGTTGGGAGACTGACAAAAACCTCCGGGACTGCAATGCGCAAAAAAAAAATCATGGTGTTTGGACTACAGTGAACAATCGAGCGCCCACCACGGGTGCTGTCTATACGGAGTTCGTACGTTATCCCCGTGACCGCGTGGGTTTTCTCCGCGATCTTCTGTTTCGTTACACACTCCAAAGATTTCGTTAATTGCTTGGTGTACGTATAAATTGTACCTAGTGTGTGTAGGACAGTGTTAACTGGCCGGTGCGGACTCGGTGAGCAGAAGGGGTTGTTTCCACTCCGTGCCTCTAACACTCAAACTAGAGGCTCGGCCATCATGATCGTTCAAAACAGATGTTGATAATATTCTGGATATTCACGAAAGAGGGAATTGAAAGTGCATGAAAATGTCACAAGAGTAAAGCACGTTATTTTTACGATGAAAGGTTGAGCATATGCGAATGATCAAGAGGCTCGTTTTTATAATTAATTATATTGTGAGCATGCACCCGCGCTCCCAATGTTGGGCGAGTCCGGAACGAGGGGGCCAGTCTTAGAATAAAGCCATTTAAGACGGAGGTGAGGAAGTTGTGAATTTGTGGAATTCCTTGCCACAGAGGGCAGTGGAGGCCAAGTCACTGGATGGATTTAAGCGAGAGTTGGATAGAGCTCTTGGGGGTAGTGGAATCACGGGATCCAAATTATGGAACGATCTGCCTCTCCACATTAAACAGGCCTCTTCTCTGTCTGTTTTTAAATCTCTTCTTAAAACCCATCTCTTCTCCGTGGCCTTTGATACCCAGTAAGATGTCGACTTTATTTGCTTGATTGGTTTCTTATTTTGATTGCTTATTGCATGGCTATTATTTTTACTCATGTTTTATGTCTTTTGATTTATTGTTGTATTTCATATGTGATTTATGCGCCTTATGTGAGCTGTTATGTTATGTTCTGTTATGTTGTCTGTTTATGATGTCTTGTTTTTTCTTCTGTACAGCACTTTGGTCAACATTGGTTGTCTTAAAGTGCTTAACAAATAAAGTTGGATTGGATTGGATTGGATATGGGGAGAAGGCAGGCACGGGTTATTGATTGGGGACGATCAGCCATGATCACAACGAATGGCGGTGCTGGCTCAAAGGGCCGAATAGAAACATAGAAACATAGAAAATAGGTGCAGGAGTAAGCCATTCGGCCCTACGAGCCTGCACCGCCATTCAGTATAATTATGGCTGATCATCCAACTCAGTATCCTATACCTGCCTTCTCTCCATACCCCCTGATCCCTTTAGTCACAAGGGCCACATCTAACTCCCTCTTCAATATAGCCAATGAACTGGCCTCAACTACCTTCTCTGGCAGAGAATTCCACAGTGGTCTCCTCCTGCACCTATTTTCTATGTTTCTATGTTCAGTCGCCGATCTCACTTTGTATTATTGTTTCACTTCATACAAAATTACATATGTCAAAGTTACATAATGCCGGTCTATATGTTGTGTTTTGGATGTAGATTGCTTTATATTTCATGCCTGTCTATCTTTTCAAGCTAATTTAGTGGCGATTGTGATCCTGTCCCGAGGAAATTGCGGCCTGTCCAGATGTATCACTCGCTACTTGGTCTCCATGGCTGTCACGGATCTTCTACTCATCATTACCGCCGTCATCATCAACCGCATCTGCGGCATTTATTTTCCAGGCAGTTTCCTCTCCATCACCCCAGTATGTAGTGTCATCATCGCACTAACCTATGCAGCGCGAGTCAGTTCCGTTTGGCTAACCGTAGCTTTCACCTTTGATCGTTTTGTGGTTATATGTTGCCTGAAACTGAAAGCGAAATATTGCACAGACAGGACGGCAGCTGTGGTCATAGGAACAGTCTGTGGACTTGGATTTTTCATCAACATCCCTTGGTACTTCATTCATCAGCCCATCTATATCGTTAACAATGTGCCCTGGTATTGCAAGCTGAAGGATGCCCGTTTTACCTCTCCACTGTGGACTGCCTACGATTGGTTCGACCACCTTTTAACCCCTTGTCTCCCGTTCCTTTTGATCCTTTTGCTCAATGCTCTCACTGTCAGACACATTTTAGAAGCGAGTCGAGCACGGCGGAGACTCCAGGTACAAAGAAAGGGGACTAATCAGAGTGACCCAGAGATGGAGAGCCGGCGGAAATCCATCGTTTTACTCTTCGCAGTCTCGGGCACATTTATACTGTTGTGGATGACGTATTTTGTACAGTTCCTATATGAGAGATTTACCCACGAGTACGAAATCACCGGATACAGTGATCCCAAATTTATTTTCATCGAAACTGCCAACATGCTGCAACTGTTGAGTTGCTGCACAAACACATTTATTTATGCAGTAACTCAGAGCAAATTTCGGGAACAGTTAAAAACCGCGATGCGGTGCGGTGCGGTCGGTTCAACCTAATCGCTAAATTAATAAAATCATAAAATACGAATAGAGGAGACGCAAGCAAATATAGATGCTGGAATACTGAACAAACACAGTGCTGGAGGAACGCGACGGGTCAGGCAACATTGAGGATGGAATGGACAGGCGGTGCTGGCTCGAAGGGGCGAATGGCCTCCTAAAGCACTTATTTTCTATATTTTCTATGTAAATGCATAGCCATTTGTTCGCACACAGCTTTGGCGCAGGTTGCAGTTCCGGTTATCACACCGAGAGAAAATAGAAAATATGCTTACAGACGTGCAGCCACGACTACACAGCGTTAACCAAACAAAATGTTTGAATAAACCACCAATGGCTTCATTGGATAGATGAAGATTTAAACTGAAGAAAATACAATTATGAGGAAACCGGATGGAATAGATTAGATGTGTTATAAATCATGGGATAAACGTAGCAATTCGCAAAAAGCTGTTTACGACTTTAAGGAAATAAGACACGTGCAACATTGCAATATTGTGTCCATTGGGTCCTCCGCAATTCGGTCATGGGTGATCTATTTTACCCTCTCATCTCTATTATTCTGCCTTCTCCCGGTAACAGTTGACGCCCCAATAATATATAAATTTCTGCTTTAAAAAATATCCGTTGACAGCTTCCAAAGCCGTCTGAGCAAATTAATTCCACAGATTCCCCACCCTTTGGCTAAAGGAATTGCATCTCATCTCACGTCACCTCCATTCTGAAAGTACGTCTATTAATTCTGAGGTTGTCGTTCTGGACCGAGTTTACCCCACTGCTGGAAACATCATCTCCACACCCGCTTGTATCTATGGGTTTCATTGTTCGTTAATATTATTGGTTGTTTCAGACGGCGGTCAAAAGGTTAGCACACAACACCGAACAGCACAGAAACAGGACCTTCGGCCAATGCCGAACACGTTGCCCACCTAAACTAATCCCTTCTGCCTGTAAGACATCCGTTTGCCTCCATTCCCTGCATATTTGTGCCTATCTAAATGCCTCAAACGCCACTATCGTTACTGCTTCCACCACAACCCAGGCAGTGCGGCCCAGCCACATACCGCTCGCTATTGGAAAAGCGTGCTGCGCACACCCACTTTAAGCTTTACCCCTGCCACCTTACAACCAAACATTGGTTGAGATTTGGATAATTGCTGCCTTGTATGACATGATTGTTCGTTTCATGTTGCGACGTGCATACTACCAGTTTCACAAAGAAATGTGAGAAGCATCGCATCAGGTTGTTTATTTCAGTACTGACCTCGTGTAAATGGGGATTTCAATAAACATGTTTGTTCAGTGGCTATAAGTAACACTGGTCTTGATGCTTATGTCTCTGGAGAAACATCTCCAACTATAATAAGCAAATGTTACGGAGTTTTGGTAAGGTAAACTAATCCTTGCTCGTCAGTTTAACATAAAATGCACGTTCCACCCCGAGGTCTGGTCTATGCAATGTACTACACATCCCCCGCAGTTGGCGTTGTCCCAGGTGGTCGAAGAACGAGAAGCCGAAGCAAAGAAGTGGAAGCCAAGTAACCGAACCGAAACGGCCAGAACGCCAAATAACCGAAAGGTAGGAAGCCGAAACGCCAACTAACCGAAAGGGTGGGGCGCTTAAATGCAAACTAACCGAAAGGGCGGGACGCCTAAAAGCCAAATAACCGAAAGGCTGCGCCGCCTACAAGCAAACTCACCGAATGGCCACTCTGCCAAAACTAACCGAAAAGCAGCGTCGCTTACAAGCCAATTAACCGAATAGAAAAATCAAATAACGGACGTGACGTCGCCGGGGGGCGGGACTTGTCAGCGATTGGTCCAGACCCCCGCGTCCATCACATCACTGGCCGGTGGAGACGGGAGGTAGGGGGTCATTTTCACACACAAGCCATAGGTGACTTGGTACTCTGAACCCGAGCACAAAGTTGTAAGCGGCCAAGGAGCGCATCCCTCGGGACAGCCCCCACTCTCCCACCGTCTCGTCTGCCCGTGCGGCCGCCCTGTGACTGGTTGTGTGTCGGCAGCGCCGGGTGGAGCAGAGGTGTGGGACAGGCTGGTCCCTCTCAGAGTCACTGACCGCGATGCACCGGCATGGGACCCCAACCCCCGCACCAGGGTGATCCCCCCCCCCCTCCCCGAACCCCGACCCTCACACACCCGGGTGATTGACCCCGGACACCCACACCTAGTGATTCACCCCACCTCGGCCGCGGGGACAGACGGCTAGGAGCATCGGCAGCCATGCTTTTAAAATATGGGGGGGCACACAAATTCACTGGCGGGCTGATGACAAGTGTGCATGACAACGAACAGTTTTATCTCCTCCCACTCTCCGCGACTTTTCGGTTGAGCGCCATTCTGTTAGTTGGCTTGTGGGCGACGCAGCCTTTCGGTTAGTTGGCAGAGCGGCCATTCGGTGCGTTTGCTTTCAGGCGACGCAGCCTTTCGGTTAGTTGGCTTTTAGGCGTCCAGCCCTTTAGGTTACTTTGTATTTAGGCGTCCCACCCTTTCGGTTAGTTTGCGTTTCGGCTTCGTTTCCGTTCGGTTATTTGGTTTCCACTTCTTTGCTTCTCGTCCTTCGACGCCACGCCCACACACGGTCCCAGTTCAGGTTCAGTCGTCATATTTCATTATCTGATTCGATATTGGTCTTCATCAGATTTTCTGGAGAAACGTAATCTAATATACTGCGCCAATTTCAGATTTAGCCGCCTTAGAGGAATACCGCAGCGGCATTCTATGATGATGGCGGATTTCGTCGCTTGAATGCTGAGGAGACTGCATGAATGCACTTGCATGTATTCGTAAATATGATAAGAAAATATTAGATACATTTTCTGCTGAAGAGTGGGAATGTGGAATCGCAATAGATATTAATGACAATCTTAAACCTACTAATAATCCCAATATTTCTAACCGACCCACCGGCAGAAGGAGCAAGCGCAGAATTCCTTGCGATAGAACATGATGGAGTATTACTGCCTATCGGTGAAAAGTAACTCGGGACTTTAAATTGAAGACTAATACCGGCAATGTCCAGATAATGCGAGTGGTATATTTGCGACGGAAGCCTACCTTGCACAATATCTTCGAATTAAAACAGCATACAAACAAAGGGAAATGAATAAATAAAACAAAATATGAGCGAAATTCATCAGCCCCATCCAATGTATCTTTATATTGATTAAAAAAATCCTTTCCATATATAAGGACAGGGTAATATTTCTGTTCAAGTGGGCCTCGTTGTTCTGGTACTTAAGTCGTTATGTGGACCTGGCAAGTAACTCGAAAGATAACAGCTACATTAGAATTTGTTGCGACAGGCTTTGGTGCGACAGGATCCCGACTACGGGTGCTGTCTGTACGGAGTTTGTACGTTCTCCCCGTGGGTATTCTCCGAGATCTTCGGTTTTCTCCCACACTCCAAAGAAACACAGGTATGTGGATTAATTGCCTTGGTGTGTGTGTAAATTGCCCCTAGTGTGTGTAGGATAGTGTTAATATGCGGGGATCACTGGGCGGAGCAGACTCGGTGGGCCGAAGGCTGAATCTCAAAAACGAAAACTAAAGGCGCGGCCATTGCTGATCATTTAAGACAGAAGTTCATAAAATTCTGGACATTCAGGAAATGGTGGGATGCGAACGTGAAGGAAAATATCACTAAGGTAAAGTATAAGCGGGAAGATTTGCACATGCTACACGAGAAGGTTTGACCTAGATTGACAGGGGGTGGAATCTCATCCAGGACCTAGGCACACGAGACGCAAGAAGTTTGTATGGTGGGTGGTGTGGGAAAGGTTAGTGAACAGAATAGGCAGTTGAAAGGCAGAGAGCGGGTAAGAGGGGTTGGTTTAAACTGCACGGATTTTCATGCAAGGGGCCTGGCGGGTAAGGCAGACGAGCTTAGGGCATGGATGGGTACCAGCGACTAAGACGTTGCAGCCATGACTGAAACCTGGTTACGGGAGGGGCAGGACTGGCAACTTAATGGCAGTTCATAGCAAAAGGATTTGAGTATAGGAGCAGGGAGGTTCTACTGCAGTTGTACAGGGTCTTGGTGAGACAACACCTGGAGTATTGCGTACAGTTTTGGTCTCCTAATCCGAGGAAATACATTATTGCCATAGAGGCAGTACAGAAAAGGTTCACCAGGCTGATTCCTGGGATGTTAGGGCTTTCATATGAAGAAAGACTGGATAGACTCGGCTTGTACTCGCTAGAATTTAGAAGATTGAGGGGGGATCTTATAGAAACTTACAAAAAATTTATGGGGTTGGACAGGCTAGGTAGTTGAGGCCAGTTCATTGGCTATATTTAAGAGGGAGTTAGATGTGACCCTTGTGGCTAATGGGATCATGGGGTATGGAGAGAAGGCAGGTACGGCATACTGAGTTGGATGATCAGCCATGATCATATTGAATGGCGGTACAGGCTCGAAGGGCCGAATGGCCTACTCCTGCACCTATTTTCTATGTTTCTATGTTCCGGGGTACCGGAGCTTCAGGAGAGACAGAGTGAGGGAAGAAGAGGACAGGGTGTTGCATTGTTAAGGAGGATGCCATAGCTGTGTTCAGAGGTGATATTATGGATGGTTCGTCTATTGATGCTATATGGATGGAGCTGAGGAACATGAAATTGATGTTCACCTTGTTGGGGGTGTACCACAGACCCCCGAATAGTCCGGGAATTAGAAGAACAAATGTATCGGGAGATTGCAGACAGCTGCAGCATAATCATCGCGTGAAGGGTTCAGATCAGGTGCAATTCTCCAAAAGTGTTCAGGAGAGCTTTCTTAAGCAGTATGTGGAGCCCCCCAGATTTGAGAGGTCAACGCTGGATCTAGTTTTGGGAAATTGGGAAGGTCAAGTTAATGAAGTGTGTGTGGAAGAGCCTTTTACGACCAGTGACAACAGTTCGATTAGGTTTAAGATCATTATGGTTAGGGGCGGTGAGGGTCCACGTGTTAGAATGCTCAACTGGGTAAGGCCAACATTGAGGGTATGGGAAAGGTCACGCCCAAGTTGACCGGACCAGATTTTTAGAGGGAAAAGTAACATCAGCTAATTGGGATGTTTTTAAAAGTGTACTGGAGAAAGCTCACGATGTGTACGTCCCCGTTACAAAACAGGCAAACGTAAGGAAGCTTGGCTGACCAGGGAAATTGAGACGTTCATCAAAAACAAGGCGGATGCATGGGATGGATATAGAAACATAGAAACATAGAAACAAGAAAATAGGTGCAGTAGGCCATTCGGCCCTTCGAGCCTGCACCGCCGTTCAATATGATCATGGCTGATCATCCAACTCAGTATCCTGTACCTGCCTTCTCACCATACCCCCTGATCCCTTTAGCCACAAAGGCCGCATCTAACTCCCTCTTAAATATAGCCAATGAACTGGCCTCAACTACCTTCTGTGGCAGAGAATTCCAGAGATTCACCACTCTCTGTGTGGAAAATGTTTTTCTCATCTCGGTCCTTAAGGATTTTCCCCTTCATCCTTAAACTGTGACCCCTTGTTCTGGACTTTCCCAACATCGGGAACAATCTTCCTGCATCTAGCCTGTCCAACCCCTTAAGGATTTTGTACGTTTCTATAAGATCCCCCTCAATCTTCTAAATGCTAGTGATTACAAGCCGAGTCTATCCAGTCTTTCTTCATATGTAAGTCCTGACATCCCAGGAATCAGTCCGGTGAACCTTCTCTGTACTCCCTCTATGGCAAGAATGTCTTTCATCAGATTAGGAGACCAAAACTGTACGTAATACTCCATGTGTGGTCTCACCAAGACCATGTACAACTGCAGTAGAACCTCCCTGCTCCTATACTCAAATCCTTTTGTTATGAATGCTAACATACCATTCGCTTTCTTCACTGCATGCTGCGCCTGCATGCCTACTTTCAATGACTGGTATACCATGACATCCAGGTCTCGTTGCATCTCCCCTTTTCCTAATCGGCCACAATTCAGATAATAGTCTACTTTCCTGTTTTTGCCACCAAAGTGGATAACCTCACATTTATCCACATTATACTGCATCTGCCATGCATTTGCCCACTCACCCAGCCTATCCAAGTCACGTTGCAGCCTCCTAGCATCCTCCTCACAGCTAACACTGCCCCCCAGCTTCGTGTCATCCGCAAACGTGGAGATGTTGCATTCAATTCCCTCGTCCAAATCATTAATATATATTGTAAATAGCTGGGGTCCCAGCCACTGCCTGCCATTGTGAAAAGGACCCGTTTACTCCTACACTTTGCTTCCTGTCCGCCAGCCAGTTCTCTATCCACATCAATACTGAACCCCCAATACCGTGTGCTTTAAGTTTGTATACTAATCTCTTATGTGGGACCTTGTCGAAAGCCTTCTGAAAGTCCAGATATAACACATCCACTGGTTGTCCCCTATCCACTCTATTAGTTACATCCTCGAAAAAATCTATAGGATTCGTCAGACATGATTTACCTTTTATAAACCCATGCTGACTTTGTCCAATGATTTCACCACTTTCCAAATGTGCTGCTATCCCATCTTTAATAACTGACTCTAAGCAGTTTCCCCACTACCGATGTTAGACTAACTGGTCTGTAATACCACGTTTTCTCTCTCCCTCCCTTTTAAAAAGTGGGGTTACATTAGCTTCCCTCCAATCCTCAGGAACTACTCCAGAATCTAAAGAGTTTTGAAAAATTATCACCAATGCATCCATTATTTCTGGGGCTACTTCCTTAAGTACTCTGGGATGCAGCCTATCTGGCCCTGGGGATTTATCGGCCTTTAATCCATTCAATTTACCTAACACCACTTCCCGGCTAACCTGGATTTCACTCCATCTCATTTGACCCCCGGTCCCCTGCTATTTCCGGCAGATTATTTATGTCTTCCTAAGTGAAGACAGAACCAAAGTAGTTATTCAATTGGTCTGCCATGTACTTGTTCCCCATGATCAATTCACCTGTTTCTGACTGCAACGGACCTATATTTGTTTGAACTAATCTTTTTCTCTGTACATATCTATAAAGCTTTCGCAGTCAGTTTTTATGTTCCCTGCAAGTTTTCTTTCATAATCTATTTTCCCTTTCCTAATTAAGCCCTTTGTCCTCCTCTGCTGGACTCTGGTAGGCTGCTTTTTCTGGCTAATTTGTATGCTTCATCTTTTGTTTTGATACTATCCCTGATATCCCTTGTTATCCACGGATGCACTACCTTCCCTGATTTATAGGCAGCTGGGATCAAGTGCATCCCTGGAGAAGGAAATCAGAAGGGCAAAAATGGGTCAGGTGATAGCTCTGGCGGGTAGCATTAAGGACAATCCCAAAATATTTAAAAAGTCATAAGGGGGAAAAGCGTAGACAATAGACAGAAAAGATGCAGGAGTAGGCCATTTGGCCTTTCGAGCCAGAACCGCCATTCTATGTGATCATGGCTGACCATCCCCAATCACTACCCCGTTCCTGCCTTTCCCCCATATCCCCTAACTCTGCTATCTTTAAGAGCCCTATCTAGCTCTCGCTTGAAAGTATCCAGAGAACTGGACTCCATCGCCCTCTGATGCAGAGAATTCCACAGACTCGCAACTCTCTGAGAAAAAAAAGTGTTTCCTCGTCTCCGTTCGAAATGGCTTACCCCTTATTCTTAAACTGTGGCCCCTCGTTCAGGACCCCCACAATATCGGGAACATATCCTGCCTCTAGTGTGTCCAAACCCTTAATAATCTTATATGTTTCAATAAGATTTCCTCTCATCCTTCTAAACTCCAGAGTATACAAGCCCAGCCGCTCCATTCTCTCAGCATTTGACAGTCCCGCCATCTCGGGAATTAACCTTGTAAACCTACGCTGCACTCCCTCGACAGCACGAATGTCCTTCCTCAAATTATGGGACCAAAACTACGCGCAATACTCCAGGTGTGGTCTCACTAGCGCCCTATACAACTGCAGAAGGACCTCCTTGCTCCTATCCTCAACTCCTCTCGTTATGAAGGCTAACATGCCATTCGCTTTCTTCACTGCCTTCTGTACCTGCATGCTTACTTTCATTGACTTATGAACAAGGACACCGAGATCCCGTTGTACTTCCCCCTTTCCCAACTTGACACCATTTAGATAATAATCTGCCTTCCTGTTTTTGCTACCAAAGTGGATAACCTCATATGCATCCACATTTAAATGCATCTGCCACGTATCTGCCCACTCGCCCAATCTGTCCAAGTCACCCTGTATTCTCATAGTATCCTCCTCACAGTTCACACTGCCGCCCAGCATTGTGCCATCCACAAATTTGCTAATGCCACTTCGAATCCATCTAAATCATTGATGTATTTTGTAAATAGCTACGGTCCCAGCACCGAGCCTTGCGGTACCCCACTAGTCACTGCCTGTCATTATGAAAGGGACCCATTAATCCATACTCTTTGTTTCCTGTCTGCCAACCAATTTTCTATTCATGTCAGTATTCTTCCCCCAATACCATGTGCCCTAATTTTGGCCACTAATCTCCTATGTGGGACCTTATCAAATACTATCTGAAAGTCCAGGTACACTACATGCACTGGCTCTCCCGTGCCCATTTTCCTAGTTACATCCTCAAAAAATTCCAGAACATTAGTCAAGCATCATTTCCCCTTCGTAAATCCATGCTAACTCGGACGGATCCTGTTACTGATATCCAAATGTGCCGCTATTTCATATTCTACAATTGACTCCAGCAACTTCCCCACCACCGATTTCAGGCTAGCTGGTATATAATTCCCTGTTTTCTCTCTCCCGCCTTTCTTAAAATGTGTGATAATATTAGCTACCCACCAATCCCCAGGAACTGATCCTGAATCTGTGGAACATTGGAAAATGATCACCAGTGCGTCCACGATTTCTGGAGCCATATCCTTAAGTACCATGGGATGCAGACCACCAGGCCCTTGGGATTTATTGGCCTTCAGTCCCATCAGTCTGCCCAACACCATTTCCTGCGTAATGTGGATTTGCTTCAGTTCCTCCATCACCCTAGATCCTCTGGCCACTAGTGCACCAGGAAGATTGTTTGTGCCCTCCTAGTGAAGACAGATCCAAGTACCTGTTCAACTCACCTGCCATCTCCTTGTTCCCCATAATAAATTCACCTTTTTCAGTCTTCAACTTTGGTCATAACTACTTTTTTCCTCTTCACATACCTAAAGAAGCTTTTACAATCCTGCTTTATATTCTTGGCTAACTTACCTTCGTACCTCATATTTTCTCCCCGTATTGCCTTTTTAGTTATCTTCTGTTGCTCTTTAAACATTTCCCAATCATCTTGCATCCCGCTCATCTTTGCTACGTGGTACTTCGTCTCTTTTATATTTATACTGTCCCTGGCGTCCCTTGTCAGCCACGGTCGCCTCTTACTCCCCTTGGAATCTTTCTTCCTCTTTGGAATGATCTGATCATGCACCTTCTGTATTATTCCCAGAAATACTTGCCATTGTTGTTCCACTGTCATCCCTGCGAGGGTATCTTTCCAGTCAACTTTGGTCAGCTCCTCCCTCATGGCTGCACAGTCCCTTTTACTCAACTGTAACACCGACACCTTCGATTTACCCTTCTCCCTCTCCAATTGGCGATTAAACTTGACCATATTATGGTCACTACCTCCTAATGGCTCCTTAACCTCAAGTTCCTTTATCAAATCCGGTTCATTGCATAACATTAATCGAGAATTGCCTTCTCCCTGGTAGGCTCAAAAACAAGCCATGTTCCTGCCTTCTCCCCACAACCCTTGACATCGAAGAGTTTCTAAGCGTTTCAATGCTTTATAACTAAACTAAACTGAATTCTGAGTGGTGAAAGAAACTTCTAGTATATTTGTGATAACTACTTTTGTGACAGTGGCATCATGGGCATATTTAGAGCTTTGTTTTCCATTGTTTTGTCTATTTGGTGAACAATGTGTTGGTTTTGGAGAGGATCCAGAGGTCGTTTTCGAGAATGATCCCGGGATGATGTCATGTATGAGGAGGATGCTAAATATATGAGGAGCGTTTCATGCCTGAATTCGCTGGCATTGAGAAGGATAAGGGAGGATCTCATTTAAACGTATCGAATAATTAAAGACGTAGAGTGGACGCAGAGAGGACGCTTCTAGCAGTGGGGGAAGTCTAGTACCAGAGAGCAGGGCCTAAACATAAAAAGGTGTACCTTCAGAACGGAGTTGAGGAGGGATTTCTTTAGCTAGACGGTGTTGAATCTGTGCAAGTCACTGCCACCGTTAGCTGTGAAGCCCAGGACGTCGATAGGTTCTTGATTAGGATGGGCGTCAAATATCCCAGAGGAGAAGACAGGAGAAGGAGGTTGAAAGGGTAAAAATAGATCAGCCATGATTGAATGGTAGAGTGGACGATGGGCTGATTCGCCATAATTGTGCTCCTTTGTCTTAGGGTCTTATGAAAAAAGCAAGTGCGGGATATTGAATTGTGATAGTCAATGAGCCACAGGGGGGTGCAGCACTGTGTCCGCACCGTCCCCCCCCCCCCCCCCCCTCCCCCGACCCCCACCCCGGGCCACATTATCACTAGCTCCACCGATTCTTTCACACCTGCACACTGGCGGCCATTTAAACTACCAAAGCACACGTCTTCGGAAAGTGAGAGCAAACCGGAGCATACGGAGAAAACCTATGGAGGCACAGGAACAAAGTGGTAACTCCACACAGGGGACCTCGGATGTTAGGATTAAACCCGGGTCTCTGGTCTCCGACATCACGAAGCAATAATCCCATCAGCTGCGACATTCTGCTGCCCGATATAATTAGCCATGATGCTATTGAAGGATGGAACGGGATTGACGGTCCGAATGCACACATCATGCTTCGATTATCTCTGCTACTCTCCCTCTCTCTCTCTCTCTCTCACACACACACACATACATAATATATTATCGGCGGTCACTCGAAATGTGTATGACTGTCCTCTCGTGGAGGTCGTCAGTGCGTGACTGTGTTTAACTTGGGGAAACTGGTGCACGGACAGCCACCTTGACATATCTGGGTCAGGATCCAGTGGCATGGAATCCAAGACGACCGGAGACCCTTTTCTGCTGCAGCCTTCATCCGCCTTCCCAGTCGTGACGCTCCGCTAAGGTCACCCATTATCCTCCGCATGTTCCACCGTTGAAGTCTTGGTTGGATTGCTCTTTGTCAGAGACCTCCCCCGCGACCTTACCGCCATGGGTGACCCTACCAGGACCTTTGCTCCAGACGGCATCGCTCTCATGATCTCAGGACCACACTAGCTTCTCCACGTCGACAAGGTGACAATCCACGGAGAAGATATATATGTATGCATTATGCCAAGTTCTAAACTTCTCAAATCAAATGGGGATTTTACACTATGGTGTAGAAGTTATCATAACTGTCCAACCTTTTATTGAAGTATTACTGTGTAGCATTATACATCATATGTCCCATCAGCACACTTCAAAATTCTAGCACCACCCCCACCCCATCCCTACATCCCCTGCACTGTTCGGTCAAATAATATCAACAATTATATTAAAATCGCGAATTGTACTGGGAAGCGTCGCTTCCTCCCTGTTGTCTGATTTACTCCAAGATTGTGTTTTATTTCCTTGCATCGAAGCAGTCGGTTCAACGGTTGATTCTGTCCCTTTTCTCTTTCACAGATTTCGTTCGAATTGATAAGACGAGGAATGCAGCATGAATAACCCGTGATAGGAAGAATTTAAAAAATACGCCATATGATTTTTAGTAAATCTCTCTGTTCCGCTCATGATTCACACGCGGCTTTGCGCGCTTCCAAGTATCGTGCTGCCTGCAAAGTGATTACACGATTTCAACAAAATTATCACTGTAAGAAGAACGGTACCAACAGAGTACACATGTTTACGCAACAGCAATTGCAACTACATATCAATACAAATATATATCTTTGAATCGACTATTTGATTCCTGCCACCCAACATGTGACATAATTTTGCCTTTAATTCCAACCCTTTGTTTATTTGCTGATAGGTCTTGGGTTTAAAGATATTAAATAATTTCTGATAGTCCAACTAGACATCATAGTTAGTTATTCTCCAATTTACCTTGAGTGTTCTTCCACTTTTACAATCTCCCCGTTTTATCTAAAGTATCGATGGAGTTGTGATGGTTCACTGGCGTCGTATCGTGAGCTATAATATTAATCTAAATTTATTGTTTTTCAAACGCCGACGCAAATACCCGCTCATGAACAGAGAACCACTCATCAACGGCGATGAGCCCAAAAGTTATATATCACAAGGTCTATAATTATCGAAATCAACGTGAAATGCTTTACTCAAGTTTTGCTTTAACAGCAGCTCATCTGCAGAGCACCTTGAAGCAACTTCTAAGAATTGATTGGAAATCCGTTCTTAAATAATAAAATTATGATCGCATTTTACCGATTTTAATGCATCGAGTTTGGATAAATAGAGTATCCGCAAGGCGCAGTATGTGACATTGTATTTGAGGAGTAAATAAAACCGAGGTGCAGGCGGAAACATATGCCATGTCAAGTGAAGTCAAAGGAGTGAATTGTCATATGCGACGGGATAGGCGCGGGGAAAAGGCACGACATGGAAAGATTTGCGCCCACACACTGCAATTTCAACACTACAAGGTCAATTCCCGGGCTGGCGGGACTGTCATATGCTGAGTTAATGGAGCAGCTGGGCTTGTACACTCTGGAGTTTAGAAGGATGAGATGGGATCTCATTGAAACATATAAGATTGTTAAGGGTTTGGACACGTTAGAGGCAAGGAACATTTTCCCGATGTTGGGGGAGTCCAGAACCAGGGGGCCACACGGTGCGACCTGAAGCAAGATGTCACCCGAGTGAAGTGGTCGTGGTCCAGCACGAGTTCCGCACGATAAAGTGTTCCCACGATAAAGAGTTCCCACGGTACTCGGCAATTCTGTCATTTGTGCGACTGACTTGTCCGTCTCCCGATCTTTCCCGTTAATCGTGAATGAACATCGTGGACTGTAGTGTAGTTAATCACGTGGCACAAATGATGTCACTTTTTTTTCACACGCTATATAAATATCCTCCGTTCGTAGAATTCGCATAATTTATTTTATGGCTCTAAAAGAGACATGATTCCCACTTCAAACGAAGAGGGTGTAAAAGCTGTCTGCCACTACTTTTACATTGCAGCTGCAGGGAACAGACAGACTTATAAGATAAATTAAAGGTGACTGCAAAAACAGCACTTTTACATCTGTAGCATTGTATGTTTTAAAATCATGGATAACATTAAATTGTTCTCCTGTACATAAACTAATATATTGTTATAGTTACTCACATGAGCACCGGGGATACTCAGCAGCCTTCGTCTCCAGCAGGTTGCGCTTTCTCTCCCTATTTCTATAATCCTCTCTGGATTTGTCATAGAGAATCTCATTGAATTGGTACCACTCCACCAGTTCACCCTCTTGTTCCCTGTTGAAGTTATATGGCTTTACCTTCTGCCATCTAACCTTTATGTTCTCGTCTGCTGAGAATATTGTGGAGGCAACAGCTACTGGGGAGGCAATCTCAAATACACCCTGATCACCCTCTCCCTGCTCCAAGGAGCCCACAGGCAGTGGTATCTCTGGCATCTCCTCTTGCCTCTCCACCTGTCTCTCTTGCTGAGTTTCCTCCTCATTTACCTGCATGGCTAAAAACTTTCCGACTTTCTTTGACCCCTTTCTTTGCGATTTTCTGAGAGGCATCTCTGCAAGTCTTACTGTGAAAAAGATTCTCAAACAATGACAATTAGGTGGGACGTCCTCGATGGACACATGGTCCATTGGCGATATTGAGACCACCTCTTTTACTCACCTCATGTCCCTTCTGTCAAGCTTCCGGGTTTACCGTTCGCAGGAGTTCCCACGGTATTCGCAAGTGTCATTACGGATATCGCACGGATATCGCACTGGCATCTGCGTCCACACAATGTTGCAACGCTGCTCAAGACACTCTTGGAGAAATTCAAAAATGTTTGAATTTTCTCCCGACCTTACCAAGTCACACGACTGCCTGCCGTTAGCGCCACGGAGGTCCTCGGTGGTCCACGAATGCCGTACTGCTATCGCAGAAGGTTCCCACGATGTTAAATCTTGTTAGGTCTTGCTTCAGGTCGCACAATGAGAAAGCCATTTAGAACGGAGACGAGGAAACATTTTTCCTCACAGAGAGTGGTGAGTCTGTGGAATTATCGGCCTCCGAGGGTGGTGGAGGCAGGTTCTCTGGATGCTTTCAAGAGAGAGCTAGATAGGGCTCTTAAAAATAGCGGAGTCAGGGGATATGGGGAGAAGGCAAGTAGGGGGGTACTAATTGGGGGTGATCAGCCATGATCACATTGAATGGCGGTGCTGGCTCGAAGGGCCGAATGACATACTCCTGCACCTATTGTCTATTGTCTATTGTCTATTTCAGTTGTGCAAGACCTTCCAAATTAAGTGGAGGGGATATTTAGCCGCTTTCTTTAGCTCCTCTCTGAATTTTCTCTGGGTCCCTGCGTAAATGCAGGTGTTAGTGCAACAGCTCCATAGTTGGAGCATGTACCCGCTTTCCTGCAGAATGAAGCGAGGATCACTAAAATCAGTTCCTGCAAAATAGCTACTCTTTGTAACCCGCACATACAGCAAATTTATTACATACGTCAGCCACAACAGGATAAAAGTCCCCGATATCGACAGCAGCAAAACAATGGACTTCCTTCGATTCTCTATTTCTGGGTCATTCTGATTCTCTCCTTTGTTGCCCACTTGGAGTCTCCGCCGAGCTCTGTTGGCCGCTAGAATGTACCTGGCCATCAGAGCGTTGAATAGCAAGATCAGAACGAAGGGTACACATGGAGTCTAAATCCGGTCCAGCCAATCAAATGCTGCCCAACCAACTGACGTGTAGAACCCTGGCCTTATGCTGCAAAACCACTAAACATTATTTACCACGTACAATGGTTCGTACATAAAATAACAGGGAAGGTTTCTCACAGAACTCAAGGCACAAACTGTACCTATAACCACGGCCGCTGTTCGTTCGTTGCAATATTTTCTTTTGAGTTTCGGGCAACAAGTGGCAAGGTATCGGTCAAAGGTAAAAGCGACAGTTAACCAGACAGAGCTGTCTCTGGCTGCATATGTTACGACGGCGATAACACTGCACCCCCGAGTTTGAGTCAGAAAACTCAGCGGGAAATAAATACCACGGATTCTGTTCAATATCACCGCTGTGATCACGACCAAGAGATCCGCTACCGCCATGGACACCAGGTACTGAGTAATGCATCTAGATAGGTTGCACTTTCCCCGAGACAGGATCACGATAGCCACTAAATTAGCTGCGAAGGAAAGAAAACACAATTAGTAATAATACAATTCGTAACTGACACATCTAGTAACATTAGCCTCTACTAAATGCGTCAAACCCCCCCCCCCCCCCCCTTTAAATTATTCTGCAATAAATCTATGCCCGACCTGGAACTGCAAAAGCAGCGAAGAGCGGATAGTAGACTGCAAATACGGGACCGGTGACGGGGTTGTGCATTTCCCGGGAAGCACCAGGCAAGCAGCCCACTAATGATGTAACGGACTTTTAAATGATACGACATATTTATATAGTAACTCCAGTGACACAATTAGATTACATGTTTGTCACAAGGATCTGAGTAAACAAATTAAGGCAGTCGTTTTCAAGGTTATTTTCATTATAAAATGGAACTTGACATAATTATATGACTACTGAGACCTGGACTACCCCAACTTAAAACCATTTATTGTAACACGATTTCAAGGTGTTGCCTTCAGTCAAATAATATATATTTTTTTTAATTACATTTATGTCTTAAAATGGCGCTCAGTGCCATTGTGTACAAAAAATTGAATCAAATGAAGACATTTATCGTTAGATAAGGCTTATTTGTTCAATTCTGCAGAAATATAAATATTGTTTTCATTGCATATTGCTCGTGGAACACTGTCGGGACATAGATACATAGACAATAGGTGCAGGAGTAGGCCATTCGGCCCTTCGAGCCAGCACTGCCATTCAATGCGATCAAGGCTGATCATCCACAATCAGTAACCCGTTCCTGCCTTCTCTCCATACCCCTTGATTCCGCTAGCTCTAAGAGCACTATCTAACTATCTTTCGAAGGCATCCAGTGGATCGGACTTCACCATTGAAATGTGCATCGTAACAACACGGTGAATGTGCAACCTCTCTACTTAATCACCTTTTGCCTGCACTTCTGTAGCAAATGACGTGCAGGAGCCTGATTTATCCTGTTGTTAAAAGTGCAACGCTTTGCTGTGCAGTTTCATTGATAACTTGGAGAAATAAGCAAACACGTGTGAGAATAGACACATTACCATTAGAGTTTACATAGATACATAGACAATAAGTGCAGGAGTAGGCAGAGGCAGAGGAGGTCGATTCACTGCCTTCTGAGGCAGAGAATTCCACAAATTCACAACTCTCTGGGTGAAAAAGTTATTCCTAATCTCAGTTCTAAATGGTCTACCCATTATTCTTAACCCGTGGCCCCTGGTTCTGGACTCCTCCAACATCGGGAACATGGTTCCTGCATCTAGCGTATCCAATCCCTTAATAATTGTATATGTTTCTATAAGATCCCCTCTCTTCCTTCTAAATTCCAGTGAATACAAGCCCAGTCACTCCATTCTTTCATCATATGACAGTCCCGCCATCCCGAGAATTAACCTCGTTAACCCACGCTACACTCCCTTAACACTAAGAATGCCCTTCTCAAATTAGGAGACCAAAACTGCACACAATACTCCAGGTGTGGTCTTACCGGGGCCCTGTACATCTGCAGAAGGACCTATTTGCTCCTATGCTCAACTCCTCTCGTTATGAAGGCCAGCGTGCCATTAGCTTTCTTCACGGCCTGCTCTGCCTGCATGCTTCCTTTCAGCGACTGATGTATTAGGACACCCAGATCTCGTAGTACTTCCGCTTTTTGTAACCATTCAGATAATAATCTGCCTTCCCGTTCTTGCCACCAGAGTGGATAACCTCACATTTATCCACATTATACTACATTTGTCCAAGACACCTTGCATCCTCATAGCATCCTCTTCACAGATCACCCTGTCACCCAGCTTTGTGTCATCTGTAAATTTGTTAATGTTACTTTTAATTCCTTCATCAAAATCAGTAATGTATATTAGAAATAGCTGCGGTCCCAGCACCGAGCCTTGCGGCACCCCACTAGTCAATACCTGTCATTCTGAAAGGGGCCCGTTAATCCCTACTCTTTGTTTCCTGTCTCGCAACCAATTCCCTATCCATGTCAATACCATATCCCCATACCATGTGATCTAATTTTTCCCACTAAACTCCGATGAGGGACCTTATCAAAGGCTCTCTGAAAGTCCAGGTACGCTACATCCACTGGTTGTCCCTTGTCCATTTGTCTTATTACATCCTCAAAAAATTCCAGAAGGTTTGTCAAACATGACTTTCCTTTCGTAAATCCATGCTGATTTGGACCGATCCAGTCATTGCAATCCAAATGCGCCGCTACTACATATTTGATCATCAGTTCCAGCATCTTCCCCACCACTGATATCAGGCTAACTGGTCTATAATTCACGGCTTTCTCTCTCCCTCCTTTCTTGAAAAGTGGGTTAACATTAGCTACACTCCAATGCACAGGAACTGATCCAGAATCTATAGAACATTGGAAAATGATCAACAATGCGTTCGCGATTCCAATGCCACTCCCTTGAGTACCCTGGGATGCAGACCCCCAGGCCCAGGGGATTTATCAGCCTTCAGTGCCATTTGTGGGGTGGGAGATTGCAACCTTCACGTGGTCCGCCCTGTTTCGACGAATGCAATCAACCTGGCGTGCACAATCAAGTGAGATCAAATAGAACACGTTGTCGTACAACTTTAGGCTGTGCGCGCCATACGCAAGAAGAAGAAGTCCCATCAGTCTACCCAATACAATTTCCTGACTAATGTGAATTTCCTTCAGTTCCTCCGTCACCCAAGGTCCTCTGTCGCCTAGCACATCTTGGAGATTGGTTGTGTCTTCCTTAGTGAAGATAGAAGCAACGTGCCTGTTCAAATCGTCCGCCATTTCCTTGTTCCCCATACTAAGTTCACCTGTTTCTGTCTTCAAGACCCCCACATCTGTCTTTACTAATTTTCCCTCTTCAAATACCTAAATAGGCTTTTACTATCCTCCTTCACATACTTGACTGGCTTACCTTCGTGCTTCATCTTTCTCCCGTATTGCCTTTTAACTTACCTTATGTTCACCATTAAAAGTTTCATAATCCTCTGGCTTCCCGCTCATCTTTGCTACGTTATATGTCTTCTCTTTTATTTTTATACTGCCCTTGACTCTCTTGTCAGCCACGTTCGCCATTTACTCCCCTTAGAATCTGTCTTCCTCTGGCAAGTCAACTTTGGCCAGCTCCTCCTTCATGCCTCCATAGTCCCCTTTGTTCAACTGTAATACTAACACGTCCGATTTTACCTTCTCCCTTTCAAATTACAGGATACAACTTGTCATATTATGGTCACTACGCAATGTTTCCTTTACCTTGAGTTCCCTTCTCAAATCCGGTTCGTTATATCAGACAATATCCATAGAGGAAATGCATTGACAGTGTTTACGGGCGGGACCTTTCTTCAGACTATTATGATTTGTTTCAGAGATTCAGATAATCTTTGGCAGTGTTGAAGAAGAAGCGGTGTGATTTTACATTTTCTATTTGAAAAATCCCAGTTAAAATTGATTTTCATGTAAAAGCGCGCGTTGTAGACCCTCTTATCTATGTGATTAAAGTGCCTGGGATTGAGGTTGAATCCTCTCTCTGTTACCTCCACCTTTATCCACCACTGGAGGGTATGTTCCCTTGTCACATCCAACCAAGTACGTTGATATTGAAGATATTTAAATGACAGTTTCTTTTTCGGCTGGCGTGTATACTTGGTTTAAACACGAAATGGTGGAAGAACTCAGCTGGTTCTGGGTAGAGAATAGTTAGGCGACGTTGCGGGCCGGGTCTCTTCTTCAGTCTGATTCTCCAAGAAACTCTATCGTCTGGCTGGGAACATTCGTTGTGGATAGCACCTCTGCTGGCATTACCATGCAATATCCAACGCTGCACTCCAAGGTGTAGTGTTTTGTGCAATGTGAGCCAGATACCACTATGTCTGAATCAGATTGAACAGTCCCGACACGAAACATCGCCTGTCCTTTCCGTCCGTAGATGCTGCGTGACCTGGTGAGTTCCGCCTGAAATTATATTTCACTCATAATTCGACCTCTGGTGATTTTTGTGCCTCCGTATTTGGTCTGACAATTACCTGGGGTTCAAAGGTGATATCAAAGATCCGTGTACCTTTCAGTTCTGCACATCTACACGTCACGGAGAATGCAGATACTGTCACTAATATACAGACCACCAAGCAGCAGTGGGGATGTTGGGGATAGCATCAAGCACGAAATTAGGGAGCGTGTAACAAAGGTGCAGCAGTTATTATATGTAGAATATGTACCACTATGTAGAAGAACTGACTAGAAGACATGTCATCCTAGACTGGGTATTGTGTAATGAGGAAGGATTAGTTAGTGATCGTGTTGTGCAAAGCCGCTTGGGCAACAGTGACAATAAATTAGTTGAATTCTGCATTAGGATGGAAAGTGACACGGTTAATTCAGATACTCGGATCCTGAACTTAAAAAAAGGAGACGTTCAAGGTATGAGACGGGAATTGGCTGGGATAGACGGACAACTTATACTTAAAGAGTTGCCAGTAGGGATACAATGGCAACGATTTAAAGACCGCATGGTTGAACTCCAAATGTGTTCATCCCTGCATGGCGAAGGCGGCTCAACCGTCTTGAGGGAAATCAAGAAAATCAAAGAAAAGGCATATAAACTGGCTAGGTGAAGCTGCGAATCGGAGGACCGGGAGAAATTTAGAACTCAACAGAGGAGGACAAATGGGTTAATTGCGTGGAGGAAAAAGAGCATGAAAGAAAGCCTGTGGGGGATATAAAAACGGACTAAAAGCTTCTTTAGATATATAAGAAGAAGATTAGCGAAGCCAAATGTAGGTCCCTTACCTTCAGAGACAGGTGAATTTATAATGGGAAATAAGGAAATGGCAGAACAGTTAAACGAGTACTTTGTTTCTGTCTTCACTAAGGAAGACACAAACAATCTTCCAGAAATACTAGGGGACCGATGATCTAGTGCGAGGGAGGAACTGAATCCGCATTAGACAGAAAATGGTGTTAAAAAAAACTGTTGGGACTGAAGGCAGATAAATCCTCAGGGCCTGATGGTCTGCATCCCAGCGTACTCAAGCAGATGGCCCTCGAAATCGTGGATGCACTGGTGATCATTTTCCTATGGTCTCTGAACTCTGGATTAGTTCCTGTGGACTGTAGGGTAGCCAATGTAACCCCACTCTTTAAAAAAGGAGGGGGAGAGAATACAGGGCATTTTAGACCAGTTAGCCTTACATCGTTAATGGGGAATATGTTTGAGTCGATTGTTAAATATGTCATAGCAGCGCATTTGGAAAGCAGTGACAGGACAGGTCAAAGTCAGCATGGATTTATGAAGGGGAAATCATGCTTGACTAATCTTCTGGACATTTTTGAGGATGTGACAAGTAGAATGGATAAGAGAGAGCCAGTGGATGTGATGTCTCAAGACTTTCAAAACGCATTTGAGAAGGTCTCACACAAGAGATTAGTGTGCAAAATTAGAACACATGATATTGGAGGTAGGGTTTTGACATGGATAGAGAATTGGTTGGCAGACAGGAAGCAAAGAGTAGGAGCTAACGGATCATTTTCAGAATGGCAGGCAGTGATTAGTGGGGTGCAGCAATGCTCGGTGCTGCGACCCCAGTTATTACAATATATATTAGCGATTTAGACGAGGAAAATGTCCAACTTTGCGGATGACACAAAGCTGAGTGGCAGTGTGAGCCGCGATGAGGGTGCTATGAGGCTGCAGGGTGACTTGGATACGTCGGGTGAGTGGGTAGATGCATGGCAGGTGGATTATAATGTGGATAAATATGTTATCCACTTCGTAACCTAGATGTGATTGGACATCAGTCACTGAAAGTAAGCATGCAGGTGCAGCAAGCAGTGAAGAAAGCTAATGGCATGTTCGCCTTCATTGCGGGCGAATTTGAGTTTAGAAGCAAGGAGGTCATACTGCAGTTGTACAGGGCCCTGGTGAGACCATACCTGGAGTAGTATGTGCAATATTGGTCTACTAATTTGAGGAAGGACATTATTAATATTGAGGGAGTGCAGCGCAGGTTCACCAGGTTAATTCCCTGAATAGTGGTACTGGCATATGATGAAAGAATGGGTCGACTGGGCTAGTATTCAGTGGAATTTAGATCGATGAGAAGAGAACTTATAGAAACATGTAAATTTGTTACTGGTAACAAGTGATAACACATCTCCATCGCTAAACTCACACTGGCATGGCCAGGCCAATCTTGAATTCAATCTACCAAATCACCGTGGACCCCATGTGCTTCAATCATCGAGATCGGTATACCGTGAGAGATCTTGTTACATATTCCAGTAAAGTCCATGTAGAATACGTCCACTGGCCTCCCCTCATCAATCATTTTCGCGACCTCCATAAATCCATTCTCAAGCTTGTAAGACCCGATCTCTTCAGTACAAAGCCAGTCTGGTTCTCAGGTGAAGTCAAATCCAATGTATTACCACATGCACAAGTGCGGTGAGATGCAGATACAATTAAAATATTGCTTGCATGATAGGCACATGGACTCACACAACACACAGAGCATAAATTATACATATATTTCATATACGTACCGACAGACAGAGAGAAGAAACAGACCGTGCAAAGAAGCAAGAGATCAGTGTAATGCACAATTAGAAACCCGACGCATGTTAGTGCAAGAGATTCGGTGTTCAAGAAGGAAAGGATTTGAGTTTTGAGTGCAGGCTCGAAGGGCCGAATGGCCTACTCCTGCACCTAATTTCTATGTTTCTATGTTTCTAATGGCATGGAGATTAAGCCTAATTTATACACTACAAATATGCTAATTTTGAGATGGACAAGAAGTAATTTAATTGGAAGATTGGTTTCTACTGGGTAAATATTGCATTATTCTGCCAATCAAAAAGTTTCAGTGTTGAGATTTGCTTTGGACTTTAGAGATACGGTGCGAATACTGCTAACATTTATGACATTTGTTTCACTGAGTGCTCAGTTTAGTTTAGAGATAGTCCCTCCGGCCCACCGAGTCCGCACCGACTAGCGATCCCCACACACTCGCACCATCCCACACTGTGTCACTATGTTACAGCCCTGAGGTACAGCATTATTGGGTTGGCAACTCATTGTTGCAAAAGCCTGTGCGAATTCTAATCTTCTATCCCGATCATCGAAAGAAATGCTTCCACTTATTTCATTATGGAGGAAGCAGAGACATGCTGAGCCATAAGTGACAGCTTCAGTTAGAATCGATTCCATTACTGCAAATGGTTTACAGTGCCTCTAGTAAGCCACAATTTGAACTGATATGATAGAGCTGGAGTTTGCACGTTCTCTCTTGTGACCATGTGGGCTTCCTCTACGTGTGTTTCAGCTTCCTCCCTCGCATAAGACATGTGGATTGCTAGTTTAATTGGCCTCTGTAACATTGCCCCTTGTGTGTAGGGAGTGGATGAGAAAGTGGATAACATAGAGCTGGTGTAAATGGGTGATCGATGGTCGGCAGGGACACAATGGGCCTGTTTCCATGCTGTATCTCGACACTAAACTCTAAAATGACTTGCCACCGTTCCACAATCAATGTGGCACAAGTAAAAGGGTGGCGAAATATTTACCTCCTGCTTGGATATGTGCAGATACAACCACTCTAACATTATCTAGAACAAAACAGCTCACTTGTTTGTTTCTATGTCCAGCACCCAATATATTCCTCCTGCCACCATTGACACAGTGACGGCCGTGTGTACTATCTAAAATATATATTGCAGTAACTCCACAAAGGTGCTCAAACTAAATCGTATAACTTGTACCGCCAAGCAGGACAAGGACTTCAGCTGCAGAACTGCAATAGCACCTGTAGGTTTCCTTCCAAGGCACGTGACCTTCTGACTTCCTTCATTGTTCTTTGGTGCAAACCCGGCAACTTTTTTTTTAAATGTATTCAATTCTTTATTTCGAACAGAATACAATAATAAAAAGCATGTGTGAAACAGCATACAAAAAAAAAACAAGAATATTTATAAAGTGTCATAAACAATCTCTATAAATAAATGAAATCGTATGTGTCCGAAAAGGAGCAGGAAGAAACCAAAGCCCTCCCCATCCCTTATTCAACTGCTTATAATTACCTTATACAAATTTAGCAGCTACGTGTACACCATATGTACACCAGCAGCTATATGTACACCAAATTATTTACATTTATACACTAACCAAATATTTACAAAAAGAGAGAAAAAAAGAGAAAAGAAAAGAAAAAACGCTCATAGACAATACAGTATCTCTTAGTCATATATACAACCCATCACCCTATAATCACCCTTCCCAATACAACTTCCTCATTAATAACAATACCACAGTACCTCCACCAGAGGACTGATCCGGTTCATGAAAGTAACTGTGTAGGAAGGAACAGCAGATGTTCGTTTATACCAAAGATAGACACAAAACAAACTGGAGAAACTCAGCGGGACGGGCAGCATCTCTGCAGAGAAGGAATGGGTGCTGTTTCGGGTCAAGACCCTTCTTCAGACTGAAGATGGGCTCGACCCGAACCATCACTCATTCCTTCCCTTCCAAGATGCTGCCTGTCCCGCTGAGTTGCTCCTGCTTTTCTAACTTCAAGTAAGTAACTCGTCACAATATTGGATAACTGTAGGAATTAAAACGTTTTTATTTTCCATCTCACATCTTCTTAACTGATACACTGGGATATACCTGATAAGAGGCCGTCACAATGACGTAGTGGTGGAGTTGTTGCCCCAGTGATCCAGGTTCAATCCTGATTAATGGTGCTGTCCGTGCAGAGTGTGCAGGTTCTCCCTCTGACCGCATGGGTTTTCTCCGGGTGCTCCGGTTTCCTCCCACACTCCAAAAGACGTGCAGGGTTGTCGGTTCATTTGTTTCTTTGTAAATTGCCCCCAATGTGTAGTATAGAATTACAGTGTACGGGGTGATTGTCAATTGACGTAGACTCATTTGGCCGAAGGGCCTGTTTCCATGCCTTATCTCTGCGGTGCTGGCTCAAATGGCCAAATGGCCTCCTCCTGCAGCTATTATCTATGTTTCTAAACTAAATCAACCCTGTCGCCATCTAAGTTAACCCCGACTACATTCCTTTGCAATCTCTGTAGTTTACCACATCTCTCCAATATCATATGGTATTGCCAATAGCCTTGGTTACATTACATCAACTCTCTCTCACTCAACCCTTCCTATCCACCAATGGTTCTCTCAATTTTGTTCCTTTATCCACACCCACACAGTCCGGCTGACCGTCATCCATTTCCTTTCCATCCGACAACTTAATCTGATGCATCCCCCTTCACCATTTGGCTCCAACTGTCCATCCGTCTCTTAAATAGTGTTTAAGAAGGGTTCTAAAGAGGTCATCAGTCTGAAGAAGGGTTTCGGCCCGAAACATTGCCTAATTCCTTCGCTACATAGATGCTGCTGCACCCGCTGAGTTTCTCCAGCGGGAATTTTTTTGTCTACCCTCCCTTAAATAGTTCTCTTTTTCACTTTGCAACCTTATCAGATTCAAACAGTTGTAGGCTTTTGTGTACCTGCTCATCACCCTATAGCCTATCTCCACATTCACAGAGAGATACAGAGACAGACAAAGACCGAGAGAGAGACAGAGACAGAGAGAGGGGGGGGGGGGGGAGGGGAGAGCGCATTTATATGTGGACACTGTGACAAGGGACTCAATTATCCGTCTGAGCTGTAAAATCATCGGCGCAGTCACATTGGGGAGACACTGGGGACACCGTTCACCTGCACAGTGTGCTGGAAATGATTCATGCAATCCTTTTGCATCCAGTCACACCAGCGAGCTCACACCGACAAGAGGCCATTTAATTACTCTCACTGTGAGAAGAGGTTCAGGTGTTCATCCAACCTGATCCAGCACTTGCAAATTCACACCGGGGAGAAGCCCTTCACCCAGCGCCGGATTAAGATCCATAGAGGCCCTAAGCACTTAAAAGATTTTGGTGCCCCCATATATATGTAATTCAAAATATAAACAGAAATAAACCATAAAATATTTATTTTTTTCAAAATGAAACAAAACTAACAGTAAGGTGGAAAATAATGTTTATTTTTGTATACTTCCACTTTATTTATATTTGAAAAGTTTTCTACTTTTTTTAATTGCAGTCTTTGATCAGATCTCAAAACTAATCTTACGTAACACATATAAAATCATATAAACCACTTTGAATATTATTTTAGCAAGTTTAAATTGATTTATTTTGTGCCGTAAACCATTTATCATTTCTGTGGTGCCCCCCTTCCCTTGATGCCCTAAGCACGTGCTTATTTTGCTTAATGGTTAATCCAGCCCTGCCTTCACCTGCTTTGTCAGTTTGAAGGACTTCAGTCAGTCATCCACTCTGCTGACGCATTAGGGGGTCCACACTGGGGCGAGGCCTTTCACATGTTCCATGATTCCCCAACACATCCCACCTACTGTAACACGTGCGTGTTCATACAACTGATACAGTGATGCTGTTTACCTGCTCTTTGTGTGAAAAGGGATTTGCTCAGTCATCAACCCTGCTGAGACACCGGCGAATTCATAAATGACTCCTTTTTCTACTGCTACTACTTTTAATCACATCCAGGACTAAATTATATTCATTCCACAAATCAGTTTTTCCTCGGTGCAATGGACTAGCTTTTAATACTTTGTGTATATATTGCTGCTTGACATGTTGAGACTACAGTATAGGGCAACCCTGCGTAACAAATAGATTCTGTTTTTACAGAACCATAATACACTAAAATCCCTCAGAATGAACAAACAATCAAAATGGAAAGAGAGGGGAAACTAGTTTTGCAGTTGAATGGAACAGACCTATATATATATAAACGTCAGGTTTTTGAATCTGATAATTTTATTGGAGCTAGTTCATGTGTACAGGTATCCATAAGTTGGGCGTTCGTAAGCAGTGGCTTGTACCCTTCAGGATCACTCTCTTGTGACATTTTTGTCTTAACTCAAGGACTCCAGAGACCCTGAAGCATCGTCTGGCCATTCCCTCCACAGATGAAGTCTGACCCGCTGAGTTACTCCAGCACTTTGGTTTTTGCTCGGGATTTCAGCATCTGCGGTTTCTTGTGTCTCATTCTCCAGATATTTAATTGCAGTAAAATGGTGAATATTTACTTTGATTAAAGTTTTAAATAAAAAATCGTACTCCGAAGATCAATCAGTGCCCAGTATCTCCTCTGAATCAATATTTGTCAGAAATTGTCACTTAATTGGTGACTTCTTCCCAATACCATTACATGTATGATGATACTTAGAACCCAATAGAATTGGTGAATTAGCGGTATCCAAATACAGTATTGCCTCTCTCGTGTTTTAAAGCAATCTTCCCCGCATAAGTTAAGGTTAATTTTTCTGACCACGTAGAATAGATTTGTATCTGAAAGGAAGAAATTGCTTGTGCAAGTAGCGTAACGCCTAAGGAAGCAGATAGCAAAAAAAAAATTGCATGTTTGCTGCAGACGATAGGGATGTTAAGAACAAAATTAAAGTGAGAAGCAATGTTCTGCAGGGATTGGTTCCACAGAGACCACTTATCCTGACTATTTATCAATCACATATACAAATTCAAAATTTGGCCTGTCTCCAAATTGGTATATAGTTAACAACGTGTAAGGCTCCAATTACATTCAGTTGTTTTTTCGGTGCCATGAGTTATAATTCATTACATGAGGAACTTTGTTGAATATTTTGTACAACATCCATGGTGCTACACTGATAGTCTTCATTACTTCCTCAAAAACTCAATCATGTGTGTAAGACATGAGCTCCCTCGCACAACATGGATAGAACAGATTCTGGGTCAGCACCCTTTTTTACAAATTGTAGTAGGGGGGAGGGAGGAGGCTAGTGAAGAGAAGTGGAAGTGGGACGAAGCCTGGCAAGTGATAGATGGATAGTGATAGTGGGGGGCTGGGCAGATGGATGGAGTAAGTGACAAAGGCTGGAGATGAAAAGGAGGCTAAATGATGTCAGATAAAGAGAGGAGTGAAATGTAAGGCCAGAGAGAAGGAAATAGATGGAAGGGTTGTGGGGAGAGGGGGAGATCAGGAAATTAGTAACTTGGGGACAGGAAATTAGTGTACGAAGGAGGGATGAGATGGGTGACTAGGTGGCAAAAATGGATATGCACTGGTGGGAGCCACAGAAAAGAGGTGGGGTTTCATCATACAGTATAGAAACAGGCGCTTTGACAAAACTCATCCATGCCAACCTAGATGGACATCCACGCTAGTCCCATTTGCCCCCTGTTGTCCCATACTCTTCCAAACCATTACATGGGTATTGGAAGAGCAGAACATAGACCAAATTGGATTACGGTGGCAGTGGTAGAATTACTGCCTTACAGTGCCAGAGACCCAGGTTTGATCCTGACCACGGATGCCGTTTGTACGGAATTTGTACGTTCTCCCTGTGACCGCATGTGTTTTTTCCTAGTGGTCCGGTTGCCACCCACACTCCAAATACTTGCAGGTTTGTAGGTTAATTGTATTAGGTAAGTTGTAAAATTGGCCTTGGTGTACCGGGTGATCTCTGGTCGGCGCGGACTCGGTGGGCCAAAGGGTGCGGACTTAACATCAGAACTGATCCCTTGCCCGGGATCGCTCCAACCACGACCACCGCAGAACCAACACCAAGGGCTCACAGTCATCGGGTGAGGCTGTGTCAGGAGCTCCAACGTCGTGAAAGGTTCGACCAGCCCCAACGCAAGGTTCGATCGCTTAGTGCGGGGGAGCTGACATTCCCCTCCACCCCCCCCCCCCCCCCCCAATGCGGGAGTTAGATCGCCTTGACACAGAGGGCCCAAACGCAGCCGGTTACGGGAGTCAAGACCGTCCCGTCAACGGGGGCTAGAGGCCCACGACCGAGGAAGAACTAAGGGAAGGACATGAACTTTATTTCGCCTTCCATCACAGTGTCAAGTCAAGTTTATTCGTCACATACACATACGAGACGTGCAGTGAAATGAAAAGTGGCAATGCTCGCGGACTTTGCGCAAAAAGGCAAACAAACAACCAAACAAACTACAAACAGAATGGAACAGAATCACATATTATTTCACATATTAAATATTGTGGGCGGAAGGAAAAAGGGAAAAAACAGCACTTAAAAAAAAAAAAAGCAGTAGAGTGGTACAGTAAGTTAGTCCCTGGTGAGATAGGAGTTTACAGTCCTAATGGCCTCTGGGAAGAAACTCCTTCTCAACCTCTCCATTCTCACAGCATGGCAATGGAGGCGTTTGACTGACCGTAGCAGCTGGAACAGTCCGTTGCAGGTGAGGAATGTGTAGGAGTCACTGTGGTGGATGTTCATGTTAAAATGTGTTTTTGAGTGTTCTGTTACTTTTAATTGTATGATTGACCCGGCCAATGAAATTCCTCGTATGTTGCAAAACATACTTGGCGAATAAAGTGTGATTCTGATTCTGAAATTAGCGACAAAGTAAAAGGGGCAATCTATGCAGTCGGAATGTTTTATAGCAGAACCAAATAGAAAGACAGAATGTTACATAGAAAAGTCAATATACTGCAATGCTGGAAATCTGAAATAAAAACAAACGTTGACAAGACCTATCAAGTCGGACAATATCCACAGAAAGAGAAACATTTTGAGGTTAAGTTGAACGAACCGATATCAGAATAAAAGTTGTTATAAGGTACAAGATAAATTAAGATGCAGAGAAACATTGACTGGTGGGATGAGAGAGAAGAATGGAAATCAGGAGCGATTAACTTTTTTATCTGGAGTTCAAATGACGATTATATAATTGTATCAGCAAATAACAATCAAAGTCCTTTTAAATGTTACAATGCCTATTTTTAAAAATGCCTATTTTAAATATTAAGATGGCTGAATAAAATCATACACTGTTGCATAAATAACTTTTTCAGTTAATCTTGGACAGCAAATTTAAAGCTGCGATTTCACATTCAGTCACTTTTACATCAAAATCTGAAATTAACACATTTTCATAATTTCTTTTTTTCATTCCAATTCACAACATTCTCAACTTTGTAAGCGCCCTTTATGGACGAATATTTGCATATCTTATATGTAAGCAAACAACTGCACCGTGGCTTGTCACATGTAACAATAAAGTATTCAATTCAATTCAATCCAACATATTTGCAAAGAAATCAGATGTTCAAGGTCTTTCTTACATGATGTACGAACTTGTTGACAAACCCAGCATTTATTGCCCAGCCTCAGATGTCCTTGGATTGATGGCTTGTTCAACCACTTCAAGGAGCGGTTAAAAAATTAAGCACATTCCCACGGACCAAGTCAAGTGCAGACTGGATCACGTACAGCTGGCATTTCTGTCCGTAAAACAATTTGCAAACTTAATTAATTTAATCATAATGCCAAGGTTTCATGATCAGATACATTTCATTTCCTGAATTCAAATTCCCATCGGCTAAAGTCTCCAGATCATTTGTGCAGGTGTCTGGATTATCAATCCGGTAACATCACCACAAAGCTTCCATAATCTGGGAGCTCAGATCCACGGAAGATTGTGAATGGGGGACATTTCTGACACCTCTCAACAATAAAACTTTGGGTGACCATGTGGCCATTGAAGAGAGATGAGAAAGACCAAGGAGTTGCCTTGCCCTGCTTTATATCCAGTGAAGCTTTCTATCCACCATACAGTTTTCCCAGATAGTCCTCCGAGTTCGAGCCCAGTGAAGAGACACAAAATCCACAATAATACTGAATTATTAAATACTTATCAAGATCAGTTGTGGGTATTATTGATATCAGCACAAAGCAGTACTCCCCAGACTGAACAGTTTGGTCCACATTATGATTACGGTAACAATGGCGACAACAGCAACGTTTAACGCCCGCTGTCACTTGTGTAGTTGCTGGTGTCTGAGCAAGTTGTTTGACTGAGTGAATCCCTTCCCACACTCACAGCAGGTGAATGGTCTCTCTCCAGTGTGAACCCTCCGGTGTGTGAGAACATCTTTCTTGCTTTTAAACCTCTTCTCACAGGTGGTGCATTTAAAAGGTCGCTCGTCGGTGTGAACAAGCTGGTGCTCGGTGAGATGTGACGACTGGGTGAACCCCTTCCCGCACACGCCGCAGGTGAACGGACGCTCTCCGGTGTGAACTCGCTGGTGCGTCAAAAGGTCAGATGAGTCAGTGAATCCCTTCCCACACTCGGTGCAGATGAACGGCCTCTCCCCAGTGTGAACGCGATGGTGTCTCAGAAGGTGGGATGAACGAGTGAATCTCTTCCCACACATGGAGCAGGCGAATGGCCTCTCCCCAGTGTGCACCCGCTGATGTTTACGGAGATGTTTTTTGCTTTTGAAGCACTTTTCACAGTCGGAGCATTTGAAAGGCCGGTCATCGGTGTGAACGTTCTGGTGTGTCAAAAGGTGAGACGAACAAGTGAATCTTTTTCCACACAAGGGGCAAATAAACGGTTTCTCCCCAGTGTGAGTGCGTACATGGGTCAGTAGATCCTTTTTGCTTTTGAAGCTCTTCTCGCAGTCCGTGCATTTAAATGGCCTCTCGTCAGTGTGAACAAGCTGATGCGTGAGAAGGTGGGATGACTGAGTGAATCCCTTCCCACAGAGAGCGCAGGTGAACGGTCTCTCCCCGGTGTGAGTGCGTTGGTGTATCAGCAGATCTTTGGTGCTTTTAAAGCTCTTCTCGCAGATGGAACATTTGAAAGGTCTCTCGTCGGTGTGAACCCGCTGGTGTGTCATGAGGTTTGACAACGCGTTAAACCCCTTCCCACACTGGACACAGGTGAATGGCCTTTCTCCAGTGTGAACCCGCTGGTGCGTGTGAAGGCTGGATGACTGGGTGAATCCCTTGCCACACACGGCGCAGGTGAACGGCCTCTCCCCGGTGTGGCTGCGCCGATGGGTTTCCAGTTCAGATGGGTAACTGAACCCCTTCCCGCAGTCCCCACATTTCCATGGCCTCTCCGTGACACGGGGGACCTTGTGCCTCTCCAGGTTGGACAATCGGTTGAAGCCCCGGCAGGCACACGGACCAAATATATGGCCTTTCTTAAGTGAATGCCGTGCCGTTTCCCTGTATAGGCTGTACACCGTGTACAGGTTGGTCACTGCTAGCTACTGGCAAATGTGCATCTCATTGTCGTTGCTGAACCACTGATTTTTGAAATATTCTCCCACAGGCAAACATTTCTCCTTTCAATTCAAATCTAGATGATTCAAGCGACCCAATCAGATCTTGAGGTGATGCTTATTTCAAGTTTCCTGTGTTCAAATCCTTCCCTTAAAAAAAATTACATAAGACAATTTATGTACAGGTTAGAAATTCATAACACGGAGCAGAACATTATTTATTCCTTTAATTCCCCAAACTCCTAAGTTCCCATTCAACATACTTTTCCTTCATCTCATCCTCAACAGGTCTCTCTTCATTTCATTATCTCCCTGAAGGAGTCGACTGTACCTGGGAGCTGCACACTCACTAGTTCCTCACCCTCTCCTCCTCTGATGGCGCTGACAGTCACCAGTTCCCTCTTTCTCCCATCATGAAGCCTCTCCAGTTTCCGCCGAAGGTCTCTCCATGACCAATCCGCATTTTTCGTTGATGCTGACGTTCCCTGACTCCCCCTTCTTCATCCAACCATTCAGCATTAATTGAGGTCATTCAGTTTGGTGTGCCTGTGAAGTTCAGTTAAAAAGATCCAATTACCATCAGATCCTGGGAATCCTCGCCCATGATCGCTCAATATAGAAGAAACTGGCACTGAGAACCTCAGGTCCAAGTGTCAGGAACATGGTGTAAATGATATAAAGTGTGTACTACCTGCAATAGTACAAACCGTTGTTTGGAATGGGCCGGTTCATGGTCCCTTCCATTATTCTCCGGACCCTCTTTGCAAATCCACTAGATGCGGCGAACATGCTCGGTACATGGATTGCAACCCGAGTGTGAGTGCACCACTTCCACCTGTCAATCAAATCTATCAGCCATTGCTAAATCCTGGCTGCTAAACACTTTATCACTCAAATCTATCACCCATTGCTAAATCCTGGCTGCTAAACACCAGGCAGCTGAGGAAATTCAGAGTCTCTCTGAGGATCCTTCAGTGCTTCTACTCTGGGGCCGTAGAAAGCATCTTGTCCGGCAACATCGCAATCTGGTTTCAGGAACTGCTCTGCCCAGGACAGGAAGGCTCTGCAGATAGTAGTGCATTCGGCTGAACGCACTATGGGAACTACAATCGCCCCCCCCCCCCTCCCCTCCCCCCTGCAGGACCTATACACCAAGAGGTGCAGATCCAGAGCCAGCAACATTATGGGGGACCCCTACCACCCCAGCAATGGACTGTTCCAGCTGCTACGGTCAGGCAAACGCCTCCGCTGTCATGCTGTGAAAACAGAGAGGATGAGACGGAGTTTCGTCCCACAGGCCATTTCTTATTTCACCAGGGACTAAATCACTGTACAAATTTACTGTTGTGATGTGTCTTTAAAAAAAAAAATTTAAATTCTGACATGTAAATACTGATTCTGTTCTATTCTGCTCTGTAGTTTTTGCACAATCCGCAGGCATTGCCACTTTCATTTCACTGCACATCTTGTATGTGTATGTGACAAATAAAGTTGAGTTGACTTGACTAACTCCCCCCTCCCATTCCCATACTGACATTTCTGTCCTGGGCCTCTTCCACTGTCAGAGTGAGACCCATCGCAAATTGGAGGAACGGCACCTTATATTTCGTTTGGGCAGCTTAGCCCAGTGGTATATATATCGATTTTTCTACCTTCATATAACCCTTGCTTTCCCTCTCTCTGCATCATTCCCCCACTAGTTCTCTGACTAGTTTCACGGTCCTCCTTATTAAGTGTTACTGATTGTATCGCTCATTGTCACCTTCCCTTCAAATAACAATGAACCATTCTACATTTCCTTGATCATCGTCTGAGTCTGAAGGGCCTCGACCTAAAACACCACCTATTCCTTTTCTCCAGAGATGCTGCCTGACCCTTCGAGTTACTTCAGCATTTTGTTGCCTGCTTTGATCTGTCGTTTTCACATCTTACCCATCCATATCTCTTGTCTCCCTCTCCCCCCGACTCTCAGTCTGAAGAAGGGTCTCGACCCGAAACGTCACCCATTCCTTCTCTCCAGGGATGCTGTCTAACTTAGGTACACAAAATTGCTGGGGAATCTCAGCGGGTGCAGCAGCATCTATGGAGCGAAGGAAATAGGCGACATTTCGGGCCGAAACCCTTCCTCAGACTGCCTAACTTGCTGAGTTACTCCAGCATTTTGTGTTGATCCTCGGAGTAAATCAGCACCTGCATCCAGCACTACGGCGGGGAGAGGGCAAGTGCAAAATGGTGCATTTTGGTGATTTTAACTATGGAAGGACTTGCAGAGTAGAGTGTTGCAAAGCTGAGAGACTCAGGCCATGGGGAAATAATTCACTGAAATGGATGACATCGGTTGAGAGGGTGGTTAGGAGTCATTTGGCACGCTTGCCTTCATTCAGTCAGGGCAAGGAACTGGGGTGTCATGTTGCAACGGTACACATTTCTGTAGGTACGTTGCAAAACCTACCTTAAGCGTCACTGCAGATCTGTCCCAGCCCGTGTGTGTGATTATGGCGCCGTTTAGAGGGGGGCGGTTTAAAACGCAATTTTCCCTAGGCTGTTCAAATCGAGCTTGTTCAGCCTACCTCAGTTGCTGATGAAAAATCACTTGAAGTTTCGCTCGCTGGAGCTATTTTCACATTTTACGGGTTTATTTAATTATTATAGTAAGTTAAAAATTAACCTCTAAAGCCGCGACCGCCGACAACGGGTCGGATCTCATACAGGGGACAACGGAAGGTAGGTTGTTTATTTTTACATTAAAAAGCGCTTCTTAAGATCCCTTTATACAAAGTTTTATGTTGTGAGTAGCTAATTTGGGGCCCCATTAAATCCCGCAGTATTTTTCTGGGCATTTGGGGCACAAATCTACCGCAATGTGAACGTTCTAAACCAGCGCGTTCCACAGGATCCCACTCGAAAGCTGATTTAAATGGCCATTAATTTACAGCAATTGAACACTAAATTCCTTCCATTTGGCCTATAAATTAATGTAAATAAGATTTAAAACTCATGTTTTATTGTGAATTCTTTGTGAATATTATTTGGACACTTAGGCTATTTAAAAATGTTAATCATTTCTTAAGAAATGGATAGATGTTTAGATCTAGTAATTGAAGTTTGGAATTAGCTACAATTGAATTGAATTTCCTTTATTGGGTAACTAACTAATTATATGCTTTAATTTCAGGTCAACCAAGTAAGATTGTTTTATATTTGTTTCAGAATGCTTCAATCTATGATAACTGAAAATGTCATTCAGTTCTCTTAATTTTTAAGAAAGTTATGGGCTTTTGACTGTCCACGATCACAGCTTTTTTGTTGTGTCCATTAAAAATCAATAGAAACATAGAAACATAGAAATTAGGTGCAGGAGTAGGCCATTCGGCCCTTCGAGCCTGCACCGCCATTCAATATGATCATGGCTGATCATCCAACTCAGTATCCCGTACCTGCCTTCTCTCCATACCCTCTGATCCCCTTAGCCACAAGGGCCACATCTAACTCCCTCTTAAATATAGCCAATGAACTGGCCTCGACTACCCTCTGTGGCAGGGAGTTCCAGAGATTCACCACTCTCTGTGTGAAAAAAAGTTCTTCTCATCTCGGTTTTAAAGGATTTCCCCCTTATCCTTAAGCTGTGACCCCTTGTCCTGGACTTCCCCAACATCGGGAGCAATCTTCCTGCATCTAGCCTGTCCAACCCCTTAAGAATTTTGTAAGTTTCTATAAGATCCCCTCTCAATCTCCTAAATTCTAGAGAGTATAAACCAAGTCTATCCAGTCTTTCTTCATAAGACAGTCCTGACATCCCAGGAATCAGTCTGGTGAACCTTCTCTGCACTCCCTCTATGGCAATAATGTCGTTCCTCAGATTTGGAGACCAAAACTGTACGCAATACTCCAGGTGTGGTCTCACTAAGACCCTGTACAACTGCAGTAGAACCTCCCTGCTCCTATACTCAAATCCTTTTGCTATGAAAGCTAACATACCATTCGCTTTCTTTACTGCCTGCTGCACCTGCATGCCCACTTTCAATGACTGGTGTACCATGACACCCAGGTCTCGCTGCATCTCCCCTTTTCCTAGTCGGCCACCATTTAGATAATAGTCTGCTTTCCTGTTTTTGCCACCAAAATGGATAACCTCACATTTATCCACATTATACTGCATCTGCCAAACATTTGCCCACTCACCCAGCCTATCCAAGTCACCTTGCAGTCTCCTAGCATCCTCCTCACAGCTAACACTGCCCCCCAGCTTCGTGTCATCCGCAAACTTGGAAATATTGCCTTCAATTCCCTCATCCAGATCATTAATATATATTGTAAATAGCTGGGGTCCCAGCACTGAGCCTTGCGGTACCCCACTAGTCACTGCCTGCCATTGTGAAAAGGACCCGTTTACTCCTACTCTTTGCTTCCTGTTTGCCAGCCAGTTCTCTATCCACATCAATATTGAACCCCCAATGCCGTGTGCTTTAAGTTTGTAAACTAATCTCTTATGTGGGACCTTGTCGAAAGCCTTCTGGAAGTCCAGATACACCACATCCACTGGTTCTCCCCTATCCACGCTACTAGTTACATCCTCGAAAAATTCTATAAGATTCGTCAGACATGATTTACCTTTTGTAAATCCATGCTGACTTTGTCCAATGATTTCACCACTTTCCAAATGTGCTGCTATCCCATCTTTAATAACTGACTCTAGCAGTTTCCCCACTACCGATGTTAGACTAACTGGTCTGTAATTCCCCGTTTTCTCTCTCCCTCCCTTCTTAAAAAGTGGGGTTACGTTTGCTACCCGCCAATCCTCAGGAACTACTCCAGAGTCTAAAGAGTTTTGAAAGATTATTACTAATGCATCCACTATTTCTGGAGCTACTTCCTTAAGTACTCTGGGATGCAGCCTATCTGGCCCTGGGGATTTATCGGCCTTTAATCCATTTAATTTACCCAACACCACTTCCCGGCTAACCTGGATTTCACTCAATTCCTCCAACTCCTTTGACCCGCGGTCTCCTGCTATCTCCGGCAGATTATTTATGTCTTCCTTAGTGAAGACGGAACCAAAGTAGTTATTCAATTGGTCCGCCATAAATAGGGAACAAGATGCTAATTTCCGAGTATGAAAATGGCCGTAACTTTTTAAATACTTGAGATATGAAAATGAATTAGGTGTCAAATTAAACTTCTTTTTATGCTTTATCTGATGAGATTAATTGCAGGCTTGATTTTTAAAATCTCAAAATGTTGTAACATTGCTAGTTGCTGGTGAGACTATAACGGGAGTATTGTGTAGAGTTCTGGTTGCCCTGATATGAGGATATCATTAAGCTGGAAAGGTTGCAGAAAAGCTTCATGACATCACCAGAACTGGAGGGTTTGAGCAATGAGAAGGTGGACACAGGAGGTTGAGGGCGCGGCCTCCCCTTCCCGGGGCGGCGCCCTCCCTTTGTCCGTCACCAGCGATGGCCGCACACGCGACCCGCTCCCTTTCTCCCGCAAATGACGTCCGCTCGTCCGCTCGATCCGACCGACACCCTCCACCCACAAAGGCGCAAGAAACGCTGGCTCTTATTCCGCGCACGGATCCCACACCAGACGGCAACAACGCCCCTCAACTCACCCGCAACACCACAGCCCTCGCTTCAGCCGCCCATTCCCCGGCCACTGCTCGGCTTCAGCAGCCGCAGTGCGCATGCTCGCTGCGCCAGCGCACTGGGCTGCTGCAGTTCGCCGGAGCCGTTTCACACGCGCCCGGAATTCTAGGTAATACCAACGCCATCGAGAGTGAAACGCCAGATGCTGAAGGGACCCAGTGGGCAGGTCGCATCCGTGGAGGGGATGGACAGATCACGTTCCAGTTCCGGACCTTTCTTCAGGACCGAGCCGAAACGTCGTTAGTGCAATCAGCTGCCTGACCCGCTGATTTAGTGATAGAAGCTGCCTGACCCGCGGAGTTCCTTGTTTGTTGCTCAAAATCCCAGCACATGCAGTTACTTCTGTCGCTATTGAGAGCGAAAGCAGTTTATAAATTGAATATTATCTATAAATTATGTCAGAAAGTTTTGAAAATTGTACAGATTGCAATGTCTACAATCTAATTAAAGAGCTAGAGAAGAAAATGTTTAGGAATAGAGTGTGCAGGCCTGTCCAGCTTGTTCTAGATTAGCACAGGCCAGTAAAATGGGTGGTGATGCAGGTATGAAAAGATTATTTCAACTAGTTTAGCTCTATAATTTTATTTCAACTTGCATTGTTGCCTGATTGAATTAAGCTTAACCATTGCGTGTTGAGTTGAAACCACCAGGTAACCACCATTAACATGTTCATGCACCTGCTAATAAGTTCAGAGTGGACACAAGCAGCTGCAGATGATGGTTTACAAAAAGGACACAAAGTGCTAGATTAACTCAGACGGTCAGGCAGCATCTCTGGAGATAGACACAAAATGCTGGATTAACTCAGCAGGACTGGCAGCATCTCTGGACATAAGGAACAGGTGAGGATTTGGGTCAGACTCTTCTTCAGACACCAGCCGAAACGTCACCCATCCCTTCTCTCCAGAGATACTGCCTGTCTCGCTGAGCTACTGCAGGATTTTGTGTATATCTTCAGTATAACCAGTATCTGCAGGTCCTTCCAAGACATCTCTGGAGAGCCTGGGTTGGGGATGTTTTGGTCGGGACCCTTCTTCAGACTAATTTATACTTTAGACTTTGGAGACACAGCATGGAAACCGGCCCTTCGGCCCACCGAGTCCACGGCAACCAGCGATCCCCATACACTAGCACTATCCTACACCACTAGGGAAAATGTACAATATTTCCCAAAGCCAATTAACCCACAAACCTGTATGTCTTTGGAGTATGGGAGGAAAACAGAGCACCCGGAGAAAACTCATGTGGTCACAGGGAAAACGTGCAAACTCCACACAAACAGCACCCATAGTCAGGAAGGTCACCCATGTCTACCATGTCTAAGCCTCTCATAATATTATGTACTTCTATCAGGTCTCCCCACAGGGCTGTGTGCTGAGCCCCCTCCTATACTGTCTCTACACCTACGACTGTAGTCCGGCCCATAACAACAACCGCATCGTCAAATTTGCTGACGACACTACTGTAGTCGGACTTATTTCAAAGGGAGACGAGGCAGCCTACAGAGAGGAAGTCCTGAAGTTGACAACCTGGTGCTCAGAAAACAATCTGGCTCTGAACACCAGGAAAACAAAAGAGCTCATTGTCGACTTCAGGAGGCACAGCACCGACTTAGTCCCCCTACATATCAACGGCGAGTGTGTGGAGAGGGTCAACACCTTCCGGTTTCTCGGCGTCCTTATCTCTGCTGACATCTCCTGGACAGACAACACGACAGCGGTCATCAAGAAGGCTCAGCAGCGGCTGCACTTCCTGAGGGTTCTCAGGAAGCACAACCTGGACTCTAACCGGCTGCTGACCTTCTACCGCTCGTCCATCGAGAGCCTGCTGACATACTGCATTACAGCATGGTACGGCAGCTGCACCATGGCAGACAGGGAGAGGCTTCAGAGGGTAACTAGGACAGCACAGAAGATCATTGGTTGCCCTCTCCCCTCCCTGATGGATATTTATACATCCCGTTGCCTTAGCAGGGCAAAGAATATCATCAAGGACAGCTCTCATCCTGCGTTTGGACTGTTCGACCTGCTGCCCTCTGGAAGGCGCTATAGGTGCATCAAAACTAGGACAAATAGACTCAGGAACAGTTGTTTTCCGAAAGTCATAACTACTCTTAACTCACACATGCACTGACTTCACAGCCCAACACCCGGACTTCCATCTACTCCATCCACGTACTGAAATCAGGAACTGTAATATGTATTGTAATTGTAATTTTTAATATTTTTTTAAATAATTTTTAAATATTTTAATATAACTTTAAAATCTGCCTAAGAATACTACCTATTCATCCTTCACCATTTTGCCTTTATAGATATGTATATAGCGCCGCAGAATTGTGCACCTATACCCCCCCCCCCCCCTTGTTTTGTTTTCTGTTTCTTGTTTTTTGTACTAAATTATATGTATGCACTGAGTACGAGCTGCTTTTAATCTCATTGTACATGTATAGTGACAATAAATGGCATATCTATCTATATCTATCTATCTCCGGCATTTCAGAGAAAACAACCCAAGTTTCCAAAACCTGTCCTTGTACCTAATACCCCCTAACCTAGGCAGCATTGTGGTTAAAAAAAAAGTGGACAGTCATTTGTTTCAAATTCAGGCTTACAAAATGAGATACAGAGTTGCTGCAAAACCAATGGCAATAAAAATGCAGCTACCCGATTGTTTCATGGAAATCCAGGAGTCAGTTATTAGGGAGGTAGTGTCTCACAAATCCGATTGATTTTTTTTGAAGAGGTGACCAAAAATGTTTGATGAGGGCAGAGCTGTAGATGTTGTGTACATGGAGAATTTTTGAGACACCTGTGGGCCAGATGGGGCAAGGATAGCAGATTTCTCCCCTGAAGTACCTTACGTAATCAGATAGGTTTTCAATCATATCCCAGTGTTTTGTGCATCATGATCAATTTATATACATTCCCCCTCCATATTATTAACTGAATTGTCACAGTGAGATTTGAATTCACGTGGCTGGATTTCGTTTAGAGATACAGCGTGGAAACAGGTCCTGTGGCCCACCAAGTCCACGCAAACCACTGATCACCCTTTCACTAGTTCTAATCACATCATGGGGCAATTTACAGACTCTAATTAACCTACATATCTGCATGTCGTTGGAATGTGGGAGGAAATCGGTGCACCCAGTACAGCACCTGGACTGTCAGGTGCTGTACTGTTTTCCCCTCTGTGACTGAGGTGGGATTTGAACTCATTTTCCTCAGTCCAGGCTGCTGTTTACCAGTGAACTGAACCACAATGTAATTATTCTACTTTTCACACCAATCTTCCCAACTTGGCTAAAATCACATCTGCACACTCAAGCATTCCATTTCATCCACTCATCAGTAAATAACCTTGATAGTACGAGCATCCCAATGTATTTAATAACTTAAGCAAGAAACATAACAGGCACCTAATCAGTCCTTTCCTCGCCCCTGTCTCTCAGTCCGAAGAAGGATCTCGATCCGAAACGTCACTTCTTCCTTCTCTCCAGAGATGCTCCCTGACGCGATGAGTTACTCCAGCGTGTCTATCTTCGGTGTAAACCAGCAGCTGCAAATCTTTCCTACATACCTAATCGGTCTCATCCACCAAAAGTGCTTTCTGCATATTTTTTCTACGTCCAAGTTCAGATTCAATATACCGTCCTTCCACGCTTAAACCCTTTATACAAGTTTATTCTTTCTTGGTTTTCCAAACTCCCCGAGCCAGCTCACATTTCTCTATGTCCCACCACCCTGTCCATTCTGCTTGTCAGTGCTCGGTCAATTAAAGGGACGGGCCAGTCACTGCCTCTGTGATAGACACAAAAAGTTGGAGTAACCCAACGGTGTCAAAAGCCTACCTGGAGAAAAGGAATAGTTGACGTTTCGGGCCGAGACTCTTCTTCGGACTGAAGAAGTTGGGGCAGTCTGAGGAAGGGCTGCGCCCCGAAACGTTGCCTATTTCCTTCGCTCCAAAGATGCTGCTGCACCCGCTGAGTTTCTCCAGCGCTTTTGTCTACCTTCGATTTTCCAGCATCTGCAGTTCCTGGCTCGCTGGGTTACTCCAGCTATCTTCACTGATTGCCTCTCCTGACCGAGCGGGGACCAGAGGTCCCGCCCACGCACTGTTGCGCCACCAATAACCGCGCGTACGCTCAATGCTCACTGACCCGACACGAAATGCAGCTGAACGCGACTTGTCGCTGCTGCATAAAAGTGCAACGTTTGCAATCACTTATTTGAGTTTCAGGCCCGAACCCGCGTCCTGCAATGCCTCCTTGGCAACCCACAACATCAGCGCTTCCCTTGTGCCCACAATCTCCTACCAGATCTTCACCCCTCCGCTTTGACGGTCGCCATTCCGCCCTCTACGCAAACCTTCCGAAGTCTCAATCCACGCCTGCGTACTGGATTCTTATGGTCAATGATAGGGCACAATCAACGGCGCGGGGGGTTCTGCGAATTGGGGCGGCCATTGAAAGCTTCAATTCAAGAATTTCCGATTGGGATTACAGTATGACACGAATACCTCAATAATTTAATGATAGATCTTATGCATTTAAAATCACGACTTTACCGTTGTAGGGCGGCAGAATTATTGCCTTACAGCGCCAGAGACCCAGGTCTAATCCTGACTACTGGTCCTGTCTGTGCTGAGCTTGTACGTTCTCCCTGTGAATGGGTGGGTTTTGTTTGCAGCTCCGTGAAACTTCATTGGCCAACTGTTTAATACTTAAAAATAAGTTATTCGATGACTTGCTTAAGTTTATTTATTGCAACAAGCATAACTTGAAACTACATTTGAAGTAAAAATCAGAAACATTGTTAATGGTCAGGAGAAATCACAGTGGCATGGGCTTATTAATGGAATAGTCAGTATTAAACATAAACTTAATGGACACACGTGAGTGGATAGACACAAAAAGTAACTCAGCGGGTCAGGGAGCTTCTCAGGAGGAATGGAATAGGTAATGTTTCGCGTCGAGACCCTTAATCAAACTCGACCCGAAACGTTACCTATCCCTTTTCTCCAGAGATGCTGTCTGACCAGCTGAGTTACCCCAGCTTTTTGTGTCGAACTTCGGTTTAAACCAACATCTGCAGTTCATTCCTACACATGTGAGTGGATTATATTTCTGGGGGAAATGGAGAAAGGCAATGCGAGCAAACTAACTGAACATCAAATCTAAATTCTCCCAGGGTCCCTTAAGAGGACACATCTGTCCCACGGATAACACAGCGTGCAACGCATAAACCTGCTGATTCACAGAGCAATCATCCAGGTTCGATTCTGACCTCTAGTGCTCTCTGTGTATGGTTTGCACATTCTACCTGAGCCTGCGTGAGATTCCTCCAGGTGCCACGGTTTCCTCCCACATCCCAAAGACGTGTACGTTTGTAGGTTAATAGGCCTCCGCAAAATTGCCCCTGGTGTATAGGGCGTGGACGCATAAATGAGATGACATGGCACAGGCTGTTTGTCTCAACGGTCAGCGTGGATTTGTGAGACAGACAATCTTTTTCCATGCTGTATCTTTCAATCAACGGATTACTGTGAAACTACTCCTAGTGAATGGAAGGAAGTTTGTGTTTATGGGCATGTGAGAGAGGATTGGTTACAGAATAATAACAGAGAATGGGTATGGCTCCCACAGCTACTTTCAGCTGTAACTACAGTCGCACAGCTGAGTGTGTTGTCTGTGTGATTACCCTGATTTGTCAAACAACCCTATTGCCCAAATCTTGCATTGGTGCCTTAAAGGCATCGCTAAGAGTTTTCTCGGGCTATAAGACACGGTACATATTTCCCACAGAGTTAGTATTAACCTTGAAGATAGACGTACAAAGGTTGGAGTAACTCAGCGTGACAAGTAGCATCTCTAAATAGAAGGAACGGGTACCATTTCGAGTCGAGACCTTTCTGAATAATGTCTCCATCTTCGGTGTAAACCAGCATCTGCAGTTCCTTCCTACTATTAGCCTTTATCGCCAGAGGGCTGTAAGAAGGAAGTTTGGTGTAGAACTTTTATTTGCAGATGGTGCGTGTAAAGCCCATCCTCTTGGATGTTTCAGTGAGCAAATGGATGATGGCCTGGAACTATAAACATTCACAAACGTAAATGTGCCTGCGCATTGCATCTCACCTGCTGAGGCTTGGATGACCTTGCATTTGAGCGCAATTCATTGGACTGGACAAATTTTCATTTATTCTGAAAATAAACCCCAATACCGTTGGACGTTCATTGGAGTGGCGATGCAACATTGCCAGCAAAAAGGTAAGAACCCGTCAGAGTAATGTGTTTAGTTCTGTTGTAGACGCGTTGATCGAGGTCAGGGTTTCCCAACCTTTTTTTCGTCCCGTTTACCCCTGGCAGCTTTTCGAAAGTAAATGTACCCCCACCCTATTTTGTTCAGTAATTTGAGTTCACATTTCTACCATAATAAAGCAACCGACAAAGAGGAAAATGTAAAATACTGTTTTTAACATTATTATTTTAAGTTCAAATAACAATAATAATAGCACATAACAATGTTATTTCACTTATTTATGAACAACTAATAATGAACAGAGGGTACACAAAATGCTGGAGAAACTCAGCGGGTGCAGCAGCATCTATGGAGCGAAGGAAATAGGCAACAGTTCGTTGCAACGAAACGTTGCCTATTTCCTTCGCTTCATAGATGCTGCTGCACCCGCTGAGTTTTTCCAGCATTTTTGTGTACCCTCGATTTTCCAGCATCTGCAGTTCCTTCTTAAACATAATAATGAACAGATACCGGTATACCAAAACCAAACACAGTCAGTCAATGAAAACACATCCATCCAAAATCAACAAATTTACCCCCTGGGTTGGCGAAATTTACCCTTGGGGGTCAATTAAGCCCAAGTTGGGAACCCTTGATCTAGATCATGCATTGCATGTCACTAGGAGACATATGCAAGATGCAGATTTCTATGGGAATCCAAACATGAGGGGAGTGTTCCACAGATCCTCTTGGTTGAATGAATCAAACCCTATTGAGGTTATAAAAAAAAAAAAACATGTTGCTCCCCATATTCCTACACTGCGATCTCAAGTCAGCTCTCAGGAGTTGATGGCTGAGGGGAACGCTGCCGCAGATTGAGGAATGGTTCGCTGTTGTTATCAAAGTCAGCCTCTGAACACGATTAGGTTTGCAGCATCGGTCAAACCAGTCTTCTCGGAGGTGAACTATGAGATTGTGGAATCGTGGCTGGAGCTTTTTGCGGTCACGATTTGCGCTGGCGCCTTTTTGCGTGTATTCTGCAAATCGCAACAACCAAAATCGTGTGTTCACATTTCCACTTGTTCTTATTTCTTTCAGTCCAAAACTCACTTGAGTGATTTCAGATTCAGTGGCAAACGTGAAAATAATGGAATGGAACAGCCGACACTTGCTAAACTTGAACTAATTATACCTCGGCCTCTGCTGTACTACCCCCAAATCTCCCTTACACACATTGATGCGAAATCAAGCCTCATCCCCACCCTTTTCTCTAGTAAAAGCTGGAAAACATTCTCATAAATAGTTTGCAAATAAATACGACTTACGCAAACGTTTTAAACGCTTAAATGCAAGTAAATTATTACAAAAGGAATGCATTAGTATATTGAAATAAATAAAATAATTCAACGTACCTTAAATAGTCAGACTTGGTTAAAATATTAACCGAAGGAAAATCATTTTTAAAATGTTAGTTTGCCTATTGGTGTTGATCCCCTTGAAACATACATTCTACCGTCAGAGATTGCTGCCATTTATCCGCATCGAGCCGCTTTATCTGAGCTGATGCCTCTGACCCTCGGCACTCAAAGAACGTAGAGCATCTCAGCCCCTTTGACACCCAATGTCAGTGCATGATGCCAGGTTAAATTAATCGCCTCTTCTTTTCAAAGAACGGAAGGCATGGCTTTAAGATCAAAGGTGGAAAGTTTAAAGAAGATGCGCGGGGAAATTTGTTTTACACAGACCATGGAGGTATCTAGAATGTAACGTTTTCACACAAAGGGTGGTGGGTGTTTAGAACAAGCTGCCAGAGGAGTTAGTTGAGGCTGGGACAATCCCATCGTTTAAGAAACAATTAGACAGGTACATGGATAGGACAGGTTTGGAAGGATATGGACCAAGCGCATGCAAATGGGACTAGTGTAGCTGGGACATGTTGGCCGGTGCGGGAAAGTTAGGCCGAAGGGCCTATTTCCACATTGTATCACTCTATGACTCTATGACTCTAAACGAAGTTACTTCGGCAGAAACATGGACCTGAGTAAAGTACATGCCCCAGCAAGGAGGAATGTTCAACCTACCACAGCCCACATATAGAGGCATAGAGTACAGAAACAACTCCTTCGGCCCAATTTGTCAACGACGACCGAAATACCCGATCTAAGCTAGTCCCACCTGTCGGCGTTTGGCCCGCATCCCTCTAAACCATTTCATGTACCTGCCCAAATGTCTTTTAAAAGTTGTTATAGTACATGCCTCAATTACCTCCTTTGGCAGCTCGTCCCATATACCTACCACCATCTGTATACAATTTTGCCCCTCCGATCTTTCCCCTCACATCTTTAACCTATACTCTTTGGTACTTGATTCCCCTATTATACGTACAGTGTGCATTGACTCTGTCTATGTCCCTCATTTTTGTATAAGATCAGTCCTCAGCTTCCTGCGCAGCAAGGAATAAACTGCCAGCCTGCCCAACCTGCAAATCAAAGAGAATCCAACTGGAACATTAATATCGGCATCAGATGGGATCTACGGCGGTATCCAATGCCTCATTTTGCAATCAGCAGGTCACGGGAGGATTTTTTAACAATGGCATCGGCTTAAAAATATTTATTTCAGTGCCTAGCTTTGACAGAACGGTGCATATTGGTGGTGGTCGTGGGTGGGTTAGTGGCAGAAGGAGAAGGGAGATGGCCCACGATAGACTACAGGATATAATGACGTTTCGAGATGTTTTCGAGCACCCATTATTGGAAAAATGCAAGAATGAGAGAGGCTGGATATTTAATCAACCTCTTCAGCTCCTCTCTGAATTTACTCTGGGTCATGGCATAAGTGCCCGTGTTGATGCAGCAGCTCAGAAGAAGTAACATGTTCCCGCTTTCTTCCAGTATAAACTTGGGGTCACTGAAATCATAACCAGTGAAATAAGCACCGTCAGTAATCCGCACATACACAATATTCACAACGTAGGTCGTCCATAACAGGATGAAGTTTCCGGATATAAGAAACAATAATAGTATCGACTTCCTGCGACTTTCCATCTCCGGGTCGTTCTGTTTATCCCCGCTGTTACCACCCCGGAGTCTTTTGCGGGCTCTGCTGGACGCCAGAATGAACCGGACGGTCAGAGCATTGAACAGTACAATCAGGAGGAACGGGATACAAGGAGTTAAAACGCGATCGAACCAGTCGAAACCTGTCCACGCAACTGAAGCATAAAACACCGACTTTATTCTGCAAAACCAGGGTACCTTATTAATCACATATAGAGGTTCGTATACAAAGTACCACGGGATGTTTTTTAAGCAACCCATAGCGCAAACTATACTTATGACCATACCCGCCGTTCTCCCAGTGCAGTACTTGGTTTTCAGATCCTGGCAACAAATGGCTACGAATCGATCGAAGGTAAAAGCAACGGTTAACCAGACGGAACAGTCTCTTGACGAATAAATGAGAACGGTGCTGATACTGCAGGCGGGAGTGATGGACAGGAAACTCACCGGCATATAAATACCGTTGATTGGATTCAGTATCAGAGCGGTGATTACAACCAAGAGGTCGGTGACAGCCATGGACACCAAGTACCGACTGATACACTTGGAGAGTCCGCACTTCCCTTGGGGCAAGATCACAATGGACAAAAGGTTGGCTGTTTTGAAAGAAGGAGAGAGTAAATATTAAGGAAACACATGATCCGAGATTAGAGCATTTGTCAACAACTTTTTAAAGACAGTGATCCTATCACGGTTGGCCCTAACTCTCTAGATTTCACAAATTTCTAGTTGCATTTCCAAAAGATTTAATCATCATAATCAATCATAATCATACTTTATTAGCCAAGTATGTTTTGCAACCTACGAGGATTTTGATTTGCCATACAGTCATACTAATAAAAAGCAACAAAACACACAAAAATACATTTTAACATAAATATCCACCACAGTGAATCCTCCACATTACTCAATGTAATGGAAGGCGAAAAAAAGTTCAATCTCTTCCCTTCTTTGTTTCCCCGCGGTCGGGGGCCTCGAGCCTTCCGTTGACGGGACGATCTTGACTCCCGCAGCACAATTGCATGGTATGTTGTCTCTAATCGGAACTTGCAAATTTGCAAATTACATCAATGTTCCAAAAGCCAGCAATGAGATACATGGTCAATTGAAATACTTGCAGGAATATGTTGGCCAGTGACGGTAGAATTCCCTTCATTTCTCCCATTCATTTAACTCCTTGTTTGATTCCTGCACACTGGTAATGTCGCATTGAGCGAAAGAGAAAGTGTGTTTCATTTATTCTGATACTTCTCATTAGAACCCATAATAAATCTGAATCCCTTTCCCCAATCGCGTACATATACCCTATTCTCAGGGAAAGTTCTACATCGCCGGATACAATATCTTGAGTTCCTCGTATGACCTTAGCAGCGAGTGCGAATCTTAAAACAGGCAATTCTTTCCACCTCCGATCCAACCTGCTGGAAATGCAACTCCAGTGAAAACACATTAACTTCTGATTATGTTCCCCGGTGAACTGGAAAACAAGCCAGCGAGTGCACGGAACACGCCACGGCGATCACATTGTTCAAAGCGTTAGAATTGAACTCCGAACAAAGAAAACACACAGACCGGTGGAATTAAACAGCGCGGGGTCAAAAGTAGCTTCTGCTGCGGGATCCACGATGCGACAGCACCGTTGCAGAGAACCACTCGAATGGATAAAAATGAGAAACGTCGCTGAAGTGAAGATCCACACGTACAGAAATTCCACGAAGTTCTGTGGGATAAACGTTAGCCAGTCTCAGTCATGAACCCTAAACTAGGTCGTACAAACAACATCGAGATTCGCTTAGCATTCAGTTCCTTGTTATCTTGGAGGGTGGAAGGTCGTTAATAAATGTACAGGAGCAACTGGATGTCGTCAATTCTAGGGGACTATAACCTGCGTCAAATCGTAACGATGGAAGAAACGGACAGAGGATAGGAATAGTGTTGGATCCACGGAATGGTTATAAATTTAAATGGACATGCCTGTGGATTGACGAAAATTGATATTATATCGTTTAGCCTATGATTTAAAATTACAATATTTTTTTTAATTTCAAGAAAAAAAACTCCCCATTGGGAGTATTACAACTTGTGCAACTTAACAGCAGAAAGAAGAAACCGGAAAGTAAACGGATTTTCTCAAAATTTGATATACTATTATACTCTGACCACGGTTTGTCTAAATTTCATTTGAAAAACACGTCTTCTGCAGCAGAACCTTATATTTGCCCAGCATGTTGGTTGGATACAACTTCGACTCCGCGATTAATGACATTAGATTGAATACCATGATCACAAATCAAGGCTAGAAGTGCTTTGAACTCGGATCAATAGGAGGTACAGCATAGAAACATAGAAACATAGAAAATAGGTGCAGGAGTAGGCCATTCGGCCATTCGAGCCTGCACCGCCATTCAATATGATCATGGCTGATCATCCAACTCAGTATGCTGTACCTGCCTTCTCTGCATACCCTCTGATCCCTTTAGCCACAAGGGCCACATCTAACCCTCTTAAATATAGCCAATGAACTGGCCTCAACTACCTTCTGCGGGAGAGAATTCTAGAGATTCACCACTCTCTGTGTGAAAAAAAGTTTTCCTCATCTCGGTCCTAAAAGATTTCCCCCTTATCCTTAAACTGTGACCCTTTGTTCTGGACTTCCCCAACATCGGGAACAATCTTCCTGCATCTAGCCTGTCCAACCCCTTAAGAATTTTGTAACTTTCTATAAGATCCCCCTCAATCTTCTAAATTCTAGCGAGTACAAACCGAGTCTATCCAGTCTTTCTTCATATGAAAGTCCTGACATCCCAGGAATCAGTCTGGTGAACGTTCTCTGTACTCCCTCTATGGCAAGAATGTCTTTCCTCAGATTAGGAGACCAAAACTGTACGCAATACTCCAAGTGTGGTCTCACCAAGACCCTGTACAACTGCAGTAGAACCTCCCTGCTCCTATACACAAATCCTTTTGCTATGAATGCTAACATACCATTCGCCTTCTTCACTGCCTGCTGCACGACTGGTGTACCATGACACCCAGGCCGCGTTGCATCTCCCCTTTTCCTAATCGGCCACCATTCAGATAATAATCTTTCCTGTTTTTGCCACCAAAGTGGATAACCTCACATTTATCCACATTATACTGCATCTGCCATGCATTTGCCCACTCACCCAGCCTATCCAAGTCACCTTGCAGCCTCCGATCATCCTCCTCACAGCTAACACTGCCCCCCAGCTTCGTGTCATCCGCAAACTTGGAGATGTTGCATTCAATTCCCTCATCCAAATCATTAATATATATCGTAAATAGCTGGGGTCCCAGAACTGAGCCTTGCGGTACCCCACTAGTCACTGCCTGCCATTGTGAAAAGGACCCGTTTACTCCTACTCTTTGCTTCCTGTCTGCCAGCCAGTTCTCTATCCACATCAATACTGAACCCCCAATACCATGTGCTTTAAGTTTGTATACTAATCTCTTATGTGGGACCTTGTCGAAAGCCTTCTGAAAGTCCAGATATAACACATCCACTGGTTCTCCCTTATCCACTCTACTAGTTACATCCTCGAAAAATTCTATAAGATTCGTCAGACATGATTTAACCTTCATAAATCCATGCTGACTTTAACCATATAACCATATAACAATTACAGCACGGAAACAGGCCATCTCGGCCCTACAAGTCCGCGCCGAACAATTTTTTTTTCTCCCTTAGTCCCACCTGCCTGCACTCATACCATAACCCTCCATTCCCTTCTCATCCATATGCCTATCCAATTTATTCTTAAATGATACCAACGAACCTGCCGCCACCACTTCCACTGGAAGCTCATTCCACACCGCTACCACTCTCTGAGTAAAGAAGTTCCCCCTCATGTTACCCCTAAACTTCTGTCCCTAAATTCTGAAGTCATGTCCTCTGTCCAATGTCCTTTGTCCAATGATTTCACCACTTTCCAAATGTGCTGCTATCCCATCTTTAATAACTGATTCTAGCAGTGTCCCCACTACCGACGTTAGACTAACTGGTCTGTAATTCCCCGTTTTCTCTCTCCCTCCCTTTTTAAAAAGTGGTGTTACATTAGCTACCCTCCAATCCTCAGGAACTACTCTAGAATCTAAAGAGTTTTGAAAAATTATCACTAATGCATCCACTATTTCTGGGGCTACTTCCTTAAGTACTCTGGGATGCAGCCTATCTGGCCCTGGGAATTTATCGGCCTTTAATCCATTCAATTTACCTAACACCACTTCCCGGCTAACCTGGATTTCACTCAGTTTCTCCATCTCATTTGGCCCCCGGTCCCCTGCTATTTCCGGCAGATTATTTATGTCTTCCTTAGTGAAGGCAGAACCAAAGTAGTTATTCAATTGATCTGCCATGTCCTTATTCCCCATGGTCAATTCACCCGTTTCTGACTGCAAGGGACCTACATTTGTTTTAACTAATCTTTTTCTCTTCACATATCGCATCGCAGTGAAAATCTTGGAAAGAAACCACAACGTTTCGACCGCAGTCGCAGTCACTTAATTCAGGAACTGGATTTTCGGAATTTTCAGGCGGTAACTGTGAACGAAAAGAAACGCTTCATATGGTTCCTACACATAACTTGTATAACCTCAGAGAGGAAGGCGCCCCTGAAAGGAAACTTTTAGAAAACGTGAGTATCATCCGCCACTGAATCCTGTCATTAATCAAAAAATGATCTTCATAAACTATTCGCAATAATCAAATACGTTCGGATCTTTTGACCACTGTTGTTTAACATATGAATAAGTTGCCGTAATAACTCACCAGGAATACCGACGGCAGCGAAAATTGGATAGTAGATGGCGTAGAAAGGACTAGTTTTAGCTCCAGGCATTCTTTGGAAGAGTTATTGGCCTTTGCTCAATCAGTGCACCGGTCGGTGTTCTGTGCGACTTCAACACCGTCATTTATTTAGCGCTTGGCGCTAACCTCCAAGGGGACAATTAGATGCCGAGAAGTTTCATGTGTCACCTTCACTGGAACAAACATATTGTGTCATTTGATTCTCCATAATGTTTGCGCAATCACGTCACACGGGCTGAAAGCTAAATTGCATTATGTTAATAGACAAATCCAGTGGTGACTAAATAGTATGAATTTGGAAACGGGGATGCCACAAAGGGGAAAGGAAAATCAAGGACATAGTTTGAACATAGTTTTTTTCAAAATGGAAGCTATATGTGGCCATTCATATTCCGTGGCATCTCAAGTCACCGAGGGCACCAATTCTGGATCCACAGAATGCAACGAATGCAGCAGGGTAGTCGGTTGGTAGCTTGGGGGATGACGCACTCTATCCCTTCAATTGGACTCGAGGCTCGCTATGCCAAACTAAATATCCATTCTCAATTCCGATGGGTTATAGGCAAGAATATATTGCACTTCTTCAACAAGCCTTTGAAATCAGAATAATAGCGTTCCCCATGTACATCTGGTAATCTTTTTTCAAATGTTCAAAAGTTCAAATGCTTGTTTATTGTCATGGCTGCAAGAGGACCAGGGCTGGGAAATGAATAGTCAAGGATATACGTCCTATCGAAAAGACAGACAGGTGGCCAGAGGGTGTGGGGTAGCTCTGTTGGTGAGGAATGAAATTCAGTCCATTGCGAGGGGTGACATAGAATCAGGAGATGTAGAGTCAGTATGGATAGAACAGGGGAATTGGAAGGGTAAAAAGACCCTAATGGGAGTTATCTACAGCCCCCCCCCCCCCCCCAAAAACAGTAGGGTATATGATATAGGGTGCAAGTTGAATCAGGAGTTAAATTTTGCATGTCGTAAAGGTAACGCTACGGTGGTTATGGGAGATTTCAACATGCAGGTTGACTGGGAAAATCGGGTTGGTATTGGACCCCAAGAAAGAGACTGCCTCCGTGATGGCATCTTTGAGCAGCTGTACTGGAGCCTACCAGGGAGACAGCAATTCTGGATTTAGTGTTGCGTAATGAACCGGATTTGATAAGGGAACTCGAGGTAAAGGAGGTAGTGACAACAATATGATAAGTTTTAATCTACAATTTGAGAGGGACATGGGAACATCGGAAGTATCAGTGTTTCAATTGAACAAATGGCACTATGGAGCCATGAAAGATGAGCTGGCCAAAGTTGACTGGAAAGATACCTATCAGGGATGACAGTGGAACAACAATGGCAGGTATTTCTGGGAATAATACAGAAAGTGCAGAATCAGTTCATTCGAAAGAGAAATAAATATTCCAATGGGAGTAAGGGGCGACCGTAGCTGACAAGGGAGGTTAAGGACAGTACATTAAAAAAAAGTATAACATAGCAAAGATGAGCGGGAAGCCAGAGGATTGGTAAAACATCTTTAAGAGCAACAGAGTATAACTAAAAAAACAATACGGGGAGAAACGATGAGGTACGAAGGTAAACTTGTCAAGAATAGAAAGGAGGACAGCAAAAGCTTCATTAGATATGTGAAGAGGAAAACATTAGTTAAGACCAAAGTTGGACCCTTGAAGGCTGAAACGGGTTAATTTATTATGGGGAACAAGGATATGGCCGACGAGTTGAACAGGTACTTTGGATCCGTCTTTACTAAGGAAGACACAAACAATCTCCCTGGTGTAAGAGTGGTCAGAGGATCTAGGGTAACGGAGGAAAGGAACGAAATTCACATTAGGCAGGAAATTGTGTTGGGCAGAAGGCTGATAAATCCCAAGGCCCTGATGGTCTGTATCCCAGGGTACTTAAGGAAGTGACTCGAGATATCGTGGACGCATTGGTGATTATTTTCCAATGTTCTACACATTCAGGATTTGTCCCTGTGGACTGGGGGGTAGCTAATGTTATCCCACCTTTTTAAGAAAGGCGGGAGAGAGAAAAACAGAGAAAACAGACCAGTTAGCCTGACATCGGTGTTGGGGAAGATGCTGGAGTCAATTATAATACATGAAATAGCAGCACATTTGGATAGCAGCAGCCGGATCGGTCCGAGTCAGCATGGATTTACGAAGGGGAAATCATGCTTGACGAATCTTCTGGAATTGTTTGCGGATATAACTGGGAATATTGACAAGGGAGAGCCTGTGCATGTAGTGTACCTGGAGTTTCAGAAAGCATTTGATAAGGTCCCACATAGGAGATTAGTGGGCAAAATTAGAGCACATGGCACATGGTAGGGTACTGACATGGATAGAAAATTGGTTGGCTAGTGACTAGTGGGACACCACAAGGCTCGTTGCTGCGACCGCAGCTATTTACAATGTGCATTAAAGATTTAGCTGAACGGATTAAAAGTAACATTAGCAAATTTGCAGATGACACAACGCTGGGTGGCAGTGTGAACCGTGAGGAGGATACTACGAGGACGCAGGTTTACTTGGACAGGTTGGGTGAGTGGGCAGATGCATGGCAGATGCAGTTTAATGTGGATAAATGTGAGGTTATCCACTTTGGTGTTAAAACAAGAAGGCAGAGTATTATTTGAATTTGGTCAATTTGGGAAAAGGGGTAGTAGAACTAGATTTGGGGGACCTTGTTCAACAGTCACTGAAAGTAGGCATGCAGGTACAGCAGGCAGTGAAGAAAGCGAAAGGCATGTTGGCCTTCATAATAAGAGGCTCTACCAAGACATTCCTAGATACATGGAACCCTTTCTTGGAACTTGTTAACTCTCTCAACTTGACCCCGGACTCGGAAGAGGACTGAGTGCTCTCCACCATTGTTCTGCTCTACTGCAGCTGCTCTCCCCTTAACCCCCCCCCCCCCCCACACTTATTTATTTAATTACTAACTTATTTACTGTTATTAGTGACCCCCTTTTTTTCTTTTTTTTTTTTTTAAAGTACTTTTTGTTTCGTTTATCTTACCATATTTGTGTGTATGTGTATGTATGTGAGTGTTGTTTGTCCCCGTTTGGTTCCGACCTGATTCGGGTGGATTGAAGGTGGGTAAGGGTAAGGGCTTTGAGGGTCGCTAACATACTGTTGCACAATTATGCCTTGACTATCACTGTCTGTTATCATTGTATGTATGCAAATTGCTGTGAAATTCAAATAAAAAGATTTAAATCAATAACAAGAGGTGTTGAATATAGGAGCAAATGGGTCCTTCTACAGTTGTACAGGGCCCTAGTGAGACCAAACCTGGAGTATTGTGTGGAGTTTTGGTCTCCAAATTTGAATACGTTTATTGGCCAAGTAGTCACATACAAGTAATTTGCCTTGGCGCTCAAGGAAATTTAGGAAGGACATTCTTGCTATTGAGGGAGTGCAGCATAGGTTCACGGGGTTAATTCACGGGATGGCGGGACTGTCATATGTTGATAGAATGGAGCGGCTGGGTTAGTATACTCTGGAATTTAGAAGATGAAAGGGGGTCTTATTGAAACATACAAGATTATCAAGGGTTTGGACAGGCGAGATGCAGGAAACATGTTCCCGATGTTGGGGGAGTCCAGAACCAGGGGCCACCATTTAAAAATAAGTGGTAAGACATTTAGAACGGAGATGAGGAAAAAGATTTTCACATAGAGGGTCGTGAATCTGTGGAATTCTCTGCCTCAGAAGGCAGTGGGGGCCAATTTTCTGTCTGCTTTCAAGAGAGAGTTGGATAGATCTCTTAAAGATAGCGGAGTCAGGGGGTATGGGGAAAGGGCAGGAACGGCTACTGAGTTTGGATGATCAGCCATGATCACAGTGAATGGCCCTACGGGCTCAAAGTATCGAATGACCTACTCCTGCACCTAGTGTCTATTGTCTGTTGCCAATTGTGCACCAATTAAGGTAGAGTGAAACTCGAATTACCATACAGCCATACTAAAAAAAATCACCAAGACAAGACACGCAACTACATAAAAAGTTAACATAAGCATCCAACAGAGCGGATTCCCCACATTCCTCACTAAGGTGGAAGGCAATAAAGTCAAACTTCTTCCTCTTTATCCTCCGGCGGTCGGGGCAGTCGAACCATCCGCAGTCGGGGCGATCGAAGCTCCCGCATCCGACGATCGAAGCTCCTGCGTCGGGCGGTCGAATCTCCTGCGGCTTGGAGCTCGCGAAGTCGGTCTCTATCCCCGATGTTAACGTCCGCAAGCTCACGCAGTTGGAGCTCCAGGGTCGATCCCCGACAGGGACCCCCGGCTCCGCGATGTTAAGTCCGCAGGCTCCTGCGGTTGGAGCTCCCGAAGTGGATCTCCAGCAAGAAACCGCCAACCCACGGTGTTAGGCCGCAGTGCGGATGGAGATTCGATACGGAAAAAAATTGCATCCCCGTCGAGGTATGAGATTTTTTTTAAAGTTTGTGGCAACGAATTACACAGATGCATTACCCTATGACAAAATAGATTCCTCATCATCTCCTTCCTAAAGGAACGTCCCTCAGATCTGAGGCTATGCCCTCTGGTACTAGACTCTCCCACTAGTGGAAACATCCTCTCCACGTCCACTCTATCGGAGAGGAGTAAGGTGAAAGAATGCTACGGTGATTGATGCTGCTACAGCATTTGTGTTGCAGTTGATATCAAGATTCGTTTTCCAGATTGATGAAATCTATGCTTTCTATTCACCGAGGAGAGGAGGTGAGGCGTGGCGATTTTTCTGTGCCCGTTTATGCACTCTACGCATCCGTCAAGCACAACCACCCCCACCCTCAGCTCTATTTCGTTTAATGCAGACTTCCAGGCTCAATTTTGAATTTGTCATGTACATGGGCTGCCATCAAGAATGATCTCGTTTGGCATCTCTGCTACGTGCCTGTGTACTATGTGAATATCATATCACCCTGCTGTTCTCACCTATTTGGTGCCAGCAGTCTTCGGTTTTTGATGCGAATATCGCATGCTGGGGATGAGGGGAGGATGCGAATCCGGAACAAAACTCAAAGTGCGAGAGTAATTCAGTGGATCAAGCGGCATCTATTCGGGTTATGGATAAGCAACATTTCTGGTCGGGATCCTTCTTCAGACTGAATATGTGTCTGGTGATGGAATCTATGTGGCAGAAACTGAGAGGGATGAGCGAATGATTGTGGATACAAATATGGGAGACGGTGTAAATTAGGTGAACTGCTTCTGTTTGTCTTACGTCGAGCTTCAGACGGGATAAGACATTCATTTTAAATTTTAGGTAAATACAGTACGGTAACAATTCCTCTCAACTCGTGGAATGAGTCCACGAAAACGTCTCGCAAAACAAAACCTAGGTTTAGGTTTAGACGGCCATTATTTGTTTATTTTACCTAGTATAATAAGCGGATATATCCTTAAGCTCCTTTCTGAAGCTACTTTGAGTTACCGCGTAAATAAACGTATTAGTACAGGAATTCAATAACTGAAGCATGTTGGCACTTTCTTGCAGTATAAATTTGGGATCACTGTATCCGGCAATTGGAACGTTATTTGTAACCCGTTCGTAACAAAATTGTACAACATATGTCATCCACAAGAGGATGAAACTGCCCGAGATAGCAAAAAGTAAAATAATAGACTTCTTCCGGTTCTCCATCTCTGGATCAATTTGATTTTCTCCGTTGCTCTGCACCCGAAGCCTCCTGCGCGCTTTACTCGCCGCTAGAATGAACCTGACGGTCAGAACATTGAGCAGCAGTATCAGAACAAACGGGGCGCACGGGGTCAAAATGCGATCGAACCAGTCAAATGTTCTCCACATTGGTGAAGTGTAGCGGATTTCCTTAAGTCTGCAATACCAGGGAACGCCATTGATTACAAGGATGGGCTCATGTATAAAGTACCAGGGCACGCTCTTTAAACTTCCCAGTACACACACCGTTGTTATAACCACAACCGCCGTCCTCTCGGTGCAATATTTTGTTTTCAGCTTCTGGCAACAAATGGCCACAAATCGATCAAAAGTGAAGGCGACTGTCAACCAGACGGAGCTGTCCCTGGATGCATAAATTAAAGCGATGGAGAGACTACACACAGGTGTAATGGACAGGAAGCTCCCTGGGAAATAAATCGCAGGGATCCGGTTTAATAAAACAGCGGTGATAATGACTAACAGATCGGTCGCCGCCATCGACACCAGGTACTTAGTGATACATCTGGAGAGTCCGCACCTCCCTCTGGAAAGGATCGCAATGGCCATTAAGTTAACTATAAGAAGAAACAGAAAGAGAGATAAAGTATGATCAAGTAGATGTTGCTAGTCTGGTCAATGGAGCGATAAAAATTGTGCTAAGATCTAAGTGTCAAAGGACTAGATTCGGGCGAATGAGAAACCAGGTTTACGTTTTTATTTAATTCTTTATTTCGAACAGAATAAAAGAATAAAAAGCAAGTGTGAAACAGCATACAAAAAAACAAAACAAGAATATTTATAAAGTGTCATAAACAATATCTATAAATAAATGAAAACGTATGTGTCCGAAAAGGAGCAGGAAGAAGCCAAAGCTTATTAATTCCCACCCCTTATTCAACTGCTCATAATTATCTTATACAAATTTAACAGCTGTATGTACACCATATGTACACCAGCAGCCATATTTACACCAAATTGTTTACATTTATACACTAATCAAATATTCACAAAGCCATACAATAAAGAGAAAAAGAAAGAAAAAAGAAAAGAAAAAACCCTCATATACTATACAGTATCTTAGTCATATACAACCCATCACCCTATAATCACCCCTCCCAATACAATCAGTATAACAAATATCCCACTCACAATCACCTATCTTCATCCCAGTATCCTTTTAAAAAAGCGTTTAATACGGAGATCAACATTGAATAACACTGGAAGTTTCAAATTAACACAGGTAATTGAGTCGCTGTGTTGAATCACCAATACTTGGAGGAGGGATTAAAAAAAGTACAGTGGAATTGGCAAATTTGAGAGCCACCATTTGCTCAGCTGGACGCAAGGTAGACGAACGAGCATTGGAATAATCATTGGGCGTCCAGATACGTGCTCAGTCTAGGAATTCCTGAGGCCTCCAATGTAGTTTCGATAAATGTACCAAGGCGGCTAACGACAGTTAGAATCGTTTAATGTGGGGACATTATGGAATGACGGGCTGTGCTGCGGATTTAAATTGGACAATATTGTGGAGGTTAAAATAGGTAGTGATAGTCTGGTGAAACCTCATGTTCGTGTCATATGTGAGAATTCAAGGATTTGACGGGAAATTAACGCAATATAGTGGAACAGTTGATAGATTAGCGACCTCACAAACGTCCACAACCCGGGCGCGTTCATAACCAAGCGCGTTATCGGTGTGGAGTTTGCACCTTCTCCCCGTCAGTACTTTTCGGCGGTACTCCAATTTCCTCCCAAACTGGACAGAATAATAGGTTTGAATAATAGGTTGGCGGGTTAACCGAGCACAATTGTCCCTGGGTGGTCATAACGATGTGGAGATAATATTAAATGGGATTCATAACAATGGCTGACGGTGGACTCGTTGAACGAGGGACCTGTTTGGATTTGGCATCTCTGTAGAAAATCGGTAGCTAAATAATCCAATTTGAAATGGCATTACTAAGAAAACAAGAGCACGGTTTATTTAGGTTAATGCAATTATTTTTTATATGAAACAATTTGATTTTTCATATATGTGCAGAAAGGAACTCCAGATGCTAGTATATACCTAGTATAGACACAATGTGTTGCATTAACTCAGCAGGTCAGGCAGCAGCTCTGGAGAAAAAGGATTAGCAACATTTCAGTTCGGGCCCTCTTCAGACGCATGGTTTTGGTAAGAAAATAGGGAGAACTGGGATGATAAGAAGACTGTGTTCCTCACGCTTGTCTTGACTCATATTTCCTTGACATTTTGCACCTTACGGACGGTTTGAAAATATTCGCAAATTGTCTGCATTAGAATGTTTGAAGTCGGGTTAATATTCACACCAGATACGCAAGGCTTGGAGTACAAGCTAGTGTGAAGCTCACGTGGAACTCATTGCTGGGAAATTGACAGATTACATTTAGCGTTACTCATCCAATTATCCGACTCACATTAAACGACAAAAATATTTTTTTAAACAGTGCTTAAACGCTTTATACGAGGAGCGAATTATCATTAACATCGTTATATAATTATGAATAACATTAGAGGCATTTCAATACAGCTTAAGGCATGAATTACTTTCGTGTCACAATGTATGAATAATCTTCCCCTCGAATCGCCCACCTGCTCTAACAGGGACCAAGACTGGACCGAGTGAACAGTGAACCAGTTACTCCAACCGTGAAAGAGGAGGTACATTTAAAAGCTTTTCTCGATGTTTATGAAGCAGTCGCCTTCTGCCATTCCGCGCCACTGTCAGGACTCCGCGTGAAACTAAACCAAGGCAATTTATCCTGAGGCACTGAAGTACAAATAACAATTCTTGTCCTTCACCAACTAGAGCGCCCAACAACAAATTCTCGATGAAACACACTTCAGTGAATAACAAGGTCTCGGGGTTCACCTGGAATTGCACATGCTGCAAGGGCCGTGTAGTAAACGGCGTACACCGGACCTCGAGGCGGAGCGTGCATTTTTGAGAGAGCGAAGTCTTCCCTTTACCGCACATTCAGTCTACTCGACATTCGTATCACCACTCATTTTATCTCGTCCAAATTTCCAACTCCCCCCAACCCTCAATTCCTGAGAGGTGCAATTAGATAATAGCTTTATTTATCCACTGGATTCAGAGAATCCTCTCAGTACGTTACATCACAGCTTATTATATTCACGAGACAAACATAATATTGCAACCAATTTGACTTTCATCTTTGACGTCGCGAAATCGCATGTAAAGGGCGTTTGTAACATACGTCGAAACATAGAAACATAGAAAATAGGTGCAGGAGTGGGCC